>NW_018108261.1:2962-24327 GCF_000183805.2 Loa loa
CTCTCTCCTCCTCTCTCTCTCCCTCCCTCCTCTCTCTCTCTCCCTCTCTCTCTTCCTTAAATTCTCTATTTGGATCATTTGTTTGCTGTCATATTTGTCAACTGTGTTTTCAATCAAAACTGATTAAATCCTTACAATGTTTACATTTAATTTAATTATTGAAAATGAGTTTATCAAAGAACAGCAAATGGAATGGAACTTTTATTCATCAATTAACTTGGACAAACCTTTTCCGGCCATATGTTAGCTATGCTATATAATGTGCAATGGATTCCATCAAAATATATTGAAATATTTTAATAAATCTTACATTATTCTTCCACTCCTTTATTCCCGACTATTTCCCGGTTCTTCCCAGTACATTCTATTTGTTTACTGAATACTCCTCCATGTGTCTTCCGTCTTTTTGAATCATATGTCACATGAGATGTCAACAATCATGAATTATATTATTTCATTAGAATTTCATTAGATGTCAACAATCATAAATTATATTATTCTACATTTTGCTATTAATGTCACGAATAATTTCTGTCTTGATTAGTATTTTTGTTGACTTATCAGTTAATATTTTATGATAAGAGATGTACAGAACAGTTCGCTATTCACGATGATTCATATCAAGTATGTCTTTATCAAAAATGTAACCATTATTTAATTATCATTCAATAAGAATGAGCAGTATTAGTGATAGATATCACTAATTTAATGAATTGATTGTTTTTAGTAGACTTTGCTTAGAAGAGGTGGAATGGTTCCATCCATTAATTTGACGTTTAGATAGATATGTGTAGGATGACAGATTTGTTGAGGATCAGCTGAGAGCTCTGCTCTCCAATGATGTTCTTATCTATTCTCTTAACTTTTCTTTACACAAGACACTTGAGTTATGAGAGTGCTCGGATGTCCTGATATACGAGGAAGTAATGAGTAAAATCGTAGAAGAAACTTCAGTGTGAAAGTTTTAGCAAAAATATTGCATCGTTATGTTTTATTTGTAGATTGATCACAATTTATGTAGTATTTCTTGTTGTGGTAATGTTGGAGACATGTAGGGACAGCTCTTTTAAAGATTTATACTCAAAAATATGCTTGTGATTTAACTGTAGATCGCGAATTAGCGGAGATATGATATCTGTTTGATTAATTGATAACAATAAATTTGCCCCAATATTATTAATATTAGGGGAATGTTGCAAACGGGTGACACCCGAATTGGTTTGGATGGACCAACTGTCACAGCAGAAGATGGCTTCTTAAACAAAGTGATGATCAGTTCGATGGATGTGAGGAAAGTTATTGCTTTGATTGGTGCATTCTATTGGACTATCATGACTGTTTTTGTTGTTCCTGGTATTATTACTGCAACTTTCCTTACCGTTATGATACCTACTCTTTGTATCAGGTTAGTTTACTCTTTTGCAGCTAACTACATGATATAACTGAATCCAGAAATACTAGCTTTAATAATTGCTAACTTTCTCATCTTCCAGTGTATCATGGTTTAATTGGCTTGATCACAAGCTTTGCCGTATGGTAAACGATCATTGGAGCTCAGCTGTACAAATTGCAGGTATCAACATTGTGGAGTACGGCGATGATATTTCACAGGTTTCTTTCATCTTATAGATTCGAAAATTTTTAAGCAACTCGATATTTTTTTTTTCTTGTTTACTTACGTTGGTAGTTCATAATATAGTTTACGCCCTTGTCGTCTTTATTGTTTTCGCCTTAGGTAATTGCAATGAGCTTCACTTAATATATAGGAAGGGTCGCTATGAACTGGTGATCATGGAACAGAACTTCGCATGAAGTGAGTTAATTGGTGGATTAAATTTTAATTTAATAATTTAAATGCGGAAATGAGCATTATACGAATTTTGCAGCTCTCTGAAAAACGGGTTTTATTTCTTGCCAATCATTTGGGTCTTGCTGATCATTTTGTGATTATGTCAGCATTACGAAACAAAGGAACTGTTGTTGAAAAGGTGCACTTTTTGAGCTGAAGTATTTTTGAATGAAATTATTATTTTTTTATTATCACTCTATTTTTGATTGAGGGAATCAATTGAATGCGCTCTCTCCGGTGAGAAATTATGTTAATTAAAAATTCAAAGAAATTGAATTGTTAAGGAATATCAGTTTTTATTATTGCTGTATTTCGATTACTTCAGTATCTTTGGGTTATATATAATATATGGAAAATGACACCAATGGGTGTGATGTGGACTATCCATGGCAATTACTTTGTTGACGGTGGTGCTGCAAAACGAGATCAAATGATTGAGAATTTCAAAACACATTTGAAAAGGAATTATTGGAAATACGATCATCGATGGATTATTATGTATCCAGAAGGTAATAATATTTTACATTTGATGAACTATTCATTCTTATTTAATTTAACAGAAATGTTCTGCTAATTTAGCAGAAATTTTATGGCATGATCGGTTTTTCCATTTCTCGATCAGTGAATTGAGTCTGGTCAAAAAGTGGTGCTCGAATAAGTGCTGTTGAAATTCAATGGAATTGGAACTTCATTTGTCTATTAAACTTCATTGTCTTCAAATAGTTTGAAAAAAAAGAAAAGGAACATGATAATTTTGATCAAAAAGTCGGTTTTCCATAGGTAAAATAAGTTTTTCTTTACTCGTCCAATATAATTTTATGATTGCGATTGACATTATTTATATCGTGGTTTTGAATTTCATCCTAGATGAAGTTTACTGGTTTTAATTTCAGGAGCAAGACTATATCGGATCAAAGAAAGTAATGCTCGATATGCAGCTCGTGAAGGCTACAAGGTCTTTCGGCATTGTGCATTACCACGTACTGGCGCTGCTCATGCTACTATCGAAATAACGACTAATGCTGATTATGGTAACATTATGGAATCAGATTATTTTCGAATACTATTTTCTTTTATTCTGGATAACAGTTTCTTTTAGGAATCGTACTTTTTCAGCAGCCATCAAGGATACCAACGCTTCACTCGAATATATTGTTGATTGCACCTTGGGATATCAGAATGGTGATGTACCCAGTATCGGTAACTGGTTACTCGGTGAATTACCGAATGGAATTCCAAATGTTGCTGTTCATTACAAAGTAAGTTTGTCTATTACTTCATGCCAAGAACATTCTCTTTACTTTTAGTTTTAATTCTTTGAAAATTTCCCAAGTAAATCAGGTGTATTTCATTCAACTTTTTCATTTGGAGTATAACACACCTTTATTTGCTATTTCAACGGTCGAGATAGGACACTTGATAAACTGGCCACCCTTAAAAAAATTGAGACCTAATTTAGTAAAATATCCAGTTCTTTAATATATTCGATTGGCATTCCTTGTGGAATTTCAATTATAGAGTGTGGTGACTGAGGAACGTAGTGTTTCACGCATTCAACGAATTTTCATAATGTTTAAATCAGCCAATTATCTTTGATTTATTAACTTCTCCTGGTGCTTGAAATATATTCAGCTACAGATTTATCGAATAAGGCCTGAGTGGAAAGACGAAAATATCCTAAAACACTGGTTGTATGACATCTATGAGAAAAAAGTAAGTTAAATTCACTTTCACAAACAAAAAAAGTCCATTGTCATATATGCTGTCTTCTTTATTTTCCTAATGACCATTAGCAATTACATCTCATTTGCAATTACATCTTCTTTGGAATATCTTTTTTTAAGGATGAATTACTGGAAAAGTACTATCAAAGTGGCATATTTCCAATGGATTCACAACATCATCCAACCGTTGTTCGTACTTCAATGTCCAGGTGCTTATTTGTTGAGGCATTTTGGCTTTCGCTGCTTTACCTTCATTATACCATATGGATGAAGTCAGTTGCTGGCTTAATTTACCGATGTTTTGTTGTTATATTGTTTGCCTTTTTGGGGATGTTTTAAATTTTTTCCAAATGTGTACTTTTTCAATCCCTTATCAAGTGTTATTGATATCACTACTACAAATCATATAATGCAAATGAACTTAATTGACCATTACAGAATTAGTAACAGTGAGTTCGAGCTCACAGCAGTTTTTCAGTTTAAAGAACCTCAAGGATGAGTTTGTACCATTAGGAAAATTCCATGCTAACATCACAGGAAAGATCTAGCTTTGATTTAAATGAAATTTGGATACGAATTTTGTTTGAATCTCTTCAAGTGTCCTTTAGATGGTTTCCCTTTCCTCCCTTCCTCAAAAAAGCAGATGTATGATAAAAGTTATCAGAATCACGAATATTTTGATTTATTCAATCTAACTAGTTGTTGGCATTCATTCACTTTTCAAATCGTGCCAAGATGAAGTTTTTTTTCAGTTTTACGATTTTCCTTGATTTTCCAAGAATTATCGAAAGCTTTTGACAGATGAAATAATGGGAGTTATTAACCGCCAATACTATCCACATCTTGTCATTTTATATGTTTACATTCTTCTCTTGAAGTCACACTCCTTCTTGGTCGATTAAGTTAATGCGGGTGGAAGTGAGTTAAGGATAGAAATGATTGATAAGTTTTTCAAAGAGGCCAATATTCAAGAGATATAATTAAGAAGTTTGAATTCAAAAAATATTGCTATAGGCACTACCATATCCTTCAGCATATCATATGGTATCACTGAACCTTAACATATGTCTAAAATAAGTTTACTGCGAATCTTTGTAGATTGATTCGCAGTCCAATAGAAAATTTGTAAATTTGTATTAATCCCTAGGAAATTTGTATGCGATATCTTCAAAGTTAATGCTTGTATATTTCTCCCTAATCTGAACACTACATCACATTTCCATCTAAATATTATGTATCTATTAGCTTATTTGCCAGCCATGCCTTATCTGCTGAGTATTTCTTCAGTTAGCATTTATGTTTGTGAAGTAAAATTTGATGCCAAATCTTTCCAACTCGAATATCAATATTCGACTGACAAATGTTTTGATAAAAATCATTTGAAATGTTATTGTTATTTGTAATTGTAAAGTTATGAAAATTAGAAATCCATCCATTTTGCTTGTCATATAATAATTTCTTTAATTTTTTTATGGGAATTGGTTAGATGAAGAAATATTACGGATGGTACCGTATCCTTTCGTTATATGATTAAAGGCCATTTTGTTAAATGAATGAAACGAAAGGACATATATCTTAAGGTAAAGGGAACTTTAAGGATCGGATAAAACGGGAGAAGTCTGGCGTGATGGGAACAGATTAGTACCAACGTTGAGGAGAGATTTATGACTAGCATTTGAAAGCATATGGGTTCTCTTGTTACACCATTAGTTCTTTTGTTTCAGTATCAATCCAATAAATGAGAATGTATGTATATTGTTGGGTGATAGTGTACAGGAAACTGCATTATATCATTTCCACTTCCAAAATGGCAAAAGTTGTTGCCATGTATAAAGTCATTCATAATGTAAAAGGTTTTACGAATTTCATCCCAAAAATATCAAATTCGATTGATTTCAAAAAGGAATAAGACTCTCAAACAGAGGAACTCAATGCATTTGCATTTGACACTATTTCAATTCCGATATTAAGTCCTATTTAGTCCATAACGGGGGTTAGTTGAATTTTTTCTGTTCAACAACTTCCACAAATACTATAATCTCGAAAAAGATTGTTACTAGTAAGAACTTTGATCGATTCTAACAGAGGTTGGAAGAATTCGAATTCTTGTTCAGTCTATGATCATGGATTTTCGATATGAATTTTCCTCATAAATAATGTTCCTCTTATTCACTTTCTCATTGATGTTCCGTTTGAGTCAGCGGACTGTCATCTGTCATCATGTCAAGCTTCCAGTCATCTTGAGAAATAAATCATTAAAGTCCAGATAATGCTAGCAAAATACAAATGATTCATTCCTCTTAAGAAAAATATCCAAGACTTGCTTAAAAAATGCGAGTCTTTCATTCGTTCCGCTTTCAATGATGGATAGATCGTTTGTCAAATCCCAATCGTCTATTTTGAAAATTCAAAATCAACAACGATTTCGCAAATGAAAAAATTCAAAACCTTATAGGTTACAGTCTCAGGTACAATGTACACATACCTGTACAGGATAGGCATACATTGTACCTGAGACTGTAAGAAATGAATCCAACTCTCCGTTCTTGTTCGGTTTTTATATTCGATCTATGTTTCCGCTGCGGAAGACTTATAACGTTGAGAAATGGATACTGTAGTTTCTGTTCTCAATACTGTGATTCATGTTTTATAGTGAATACTGTAATCTTTGTTTTGGCCTCAATGAGCTAGTAACTTGCGGAGACCTTACAAACTTCCGGAGATGGAACTTTAGTGAGACGAATTTAGGGTAAAATTACATCCAAATAATTAAACGAAAAAAATTTTGTAATAGTACCATTAGAATCGTTGGTCACTTCAAATATATGTTATTGTGAACACAACTTGTAGTACACATCTTGCATACTTATAGTATCAACTGCACATCGAATTTTTTTTAATTATTATTAACTTCCAATTGAAATAACTGATCAATGTATTACTTAGAATAATAATTAACACTCAAAGTGTACATGTATATAAATAACAAAGGTATCTAAAACGCACAAAAAGAGACTGAACATTTTCAGCAAATATATTTTAGAAACGTTTCACGTATTGTCTTCCTTCTCACTTCTTATATTTCAGAAAGCTAAAAAATCCATAGAGAAATATCACAATTTCTCTGTAATTTTTAAGTGAAATCTTTAGAACTCTTTATTCCCTCTTCTCAGTACCTCCAAAAGGATATTAACCTGCTGAAAAATGTTTCCGGTTTCATAAACCTCACTAAACATTTATACGGTGAACCGTTT
This sequence comes from Loa loa, assembly GCF_000183805.2. Lineage (NCBI taxonomy): Eukaryota > Metazoa > Nematoda > Chromadorea > Rhabditida > Onchocercidae > Loa > Loa loa. Next base: position 9,790 of record NW_018108261.1, read on the forward strand.
CACTCTTCCCTTCACAGAAGTAAGATTTAGTATTAAAGGTTATAAAGAAAAATATTAGTAAACAAATGTTATGTAAAATCTTTACATTATAAAAATTAGTCGCCTACACAACCATTCATGAATGTTTTGAAGATTTTAAAGTATCTCAAAAAGTATACTTTTACTCAGAATCCGATCAATTTCTTCCTGATCAAATGAACTGTCACAAAATGTTGAAGAATCTGAACAGCTTTTTGAAGTTGAATTTGTTCTTAGAACGATGAATACCTGTTTTGAAAGGTTGTACATGTGACGTACTTTTCTGTAATACATAATGGCAACCACAGTTAACTGAAACAATCAAATGGAAAAAAGAAACGGAATCCTGACTCATCTAAATATGAAACATCATCATTTGAGTATACTTCTTCACTAAGAGTATATCATTTCAAAAGTGATTTTAACATTTGTGAGGCTAATACTGACTGAAACCGAAAACGAGAATTGACATTTCCTAAGTGCTAATGTGCGCCAAACTTCAAAAAGATGAGAAGTATCCAGAGATCAAAAAAAAAAAACTGCTTATATTAGAACTCAATAACATGAACTTAAAATTTCGGAAAACAAACAAACGCAAAAAACGGAATAGGGAAAAAGACCGGCAAATGAAAACGCGTAATATGAAAATGAGCATTCAAATGTAAATATATTAATAGCGGTCGCCACAAATGTACAACAAATTCCGTGTCAAGAAATATGATCCAAACAAATAATAATTTAAATTGTAAAAACGTTTAGAAATGTGGCACTTTTGAAAAAAGATTACAATGTTATTCATGTTTTACTTTTGTATTGTAACAGAACAATTACCAGGAATTTTACAATTTTCTGGCTATCCCATAACTATTTACCCATTCTCACCGATTAATTCAGCTTGGAAGCTTAATAAAAGTTAAGTTTCAAGACAAGAAAGTGTAGGTAGTGTGTACCATCCAGATTCGAGATAACTTGGAAAAAACATATTTCCTGGTTATCAGCTATTATAAGACATACATAATAATATTTGGAATAGCTAATACCTTGCAAGATATGTTAGAAATGTCCTTAAATAGCATTCATTGCAAGCATTAAGGACCGATGGGTATGTAGGGGATAAAAAAAATAATGCAAAAATATTTGGGTTAAATAAAAAATTACAAAAATGAAGGACAAACCACAAATGCCTTATAAACCAATAATAAACAATCATCACTGAATAAACAACTCATGAAATTTGTAAAAATAAAGTGAAAAGAAAAAAGACAACAAACTTGCTGCAACGGATTTCATGAGCAACAAGGGCAGCATTATTTGGAAAATTGTTTTATTCCTGCATTACAACGGAATAGTTACCAGGACTATTACAACCTCTCCATCACTTCATGCTATTTATAATAAAAGATTGAAAGATAAATCACTATAACCCGTCTTCATTAATTAACCAATCAATTAATCAGTTTCGCTATTAAATGGGTCAGTTCTTAGAATCGTAAAAGGATGAAAAGTGTATACCACCCATTTCAAATAACTTAAAGTATATATATATATATATTGCTTGGTTATTATTACGATATATATATATATATATATATATATATAATATATATATGACAATATCGGGATACTGGACTACTACCAGCATTCTTTATCGATCTTGTAAATGGTTTACAAATGGATTATGAGAATTCATAAATATTTGGATTTCATAACATACGAAGTTTAATTTCATAAAAAGGTCAAGTATTGGAATGATTAGGAAGATATTAGCTGAAGTAAAACTACCAGCTAATTTGGTGTGGTTAGATGATTAGATGACACTATCTATTTTAAGCAAACATTCCTTAAATTGATACAGACAGCAATATATGAATGCATGCATATATATATCACCGTTCACGTCTGCTATTTTGATGCGTTAAAGCATGAGTGTTCAGAGCATCAGCAGTTGTAAATCCGGCATCACACTGCTTGCAAATATGTGGTCGGTCGCAAACGTGCGACAGCCAATGTCGCTGCAAAGCAAAAGCATCCGGGAATGATTGTCCACAGATGGCACAAGGTAAAGCTGCTGATACCGTTGCAGCATTTACGGATGATGCAGATGTCACGGTTGGTTGCGTCGACGCTGACCATTTCCGATCCTGAATTCGAAGTAAGAAAAGTGACTTAAAGAAACTGGATTAAACAATAAATGACAAACTTGAACGTTCAAATCATCATGGCGTACTCTACTGTGAACACTTCTAAGGTTGCATCCTCCCTCAGATGAATCGAACATGTGAATCAGATGTATGATTATCTCTAATTTCAACTAGAAAAAGATGGTGATGATGTGAAAATTACATGAATAGCTGTATCTACAGTATTGCATCCGTTCGCTTTTTCAATTTCAATTTCATTTAGTTTTGTCGGCTGACGTTGTTTCACCAATCCATTGCTGTAAATAATGAAATAAAATGCATCATAAATCTGTGCAAAGGTAAAAAGCTCAATATATCTGCACAAGGAAAGTTAAAAACACTAACTGATGTAACCTATGTTCATAAAATAGCTTCTTTTATAAGCTTCTCACCTAATCCTTCTGTCATATCTTTCCAACCATTATTCAGTTCTACTAGCGATAAGAAAAAGCTAAATTAACAAGAGCTTTAATAAAATAATTATATTTCTGCATAAATGCACAGCTCAAATTCTTTTCTTTCTCATTATTAAGCAACAAACCTCGTCACAACGTTCCGGTATCCGCATCATCAGAATCCATCGATAACATTAATGTAGAACTGCATGTAGATGTTTTTGAACACGCTGTATGAGATTCTTCTGGTGCATTCGGACTATGATTTGGCACCGAATTCATATGTTGCCCAGGTGTTGAATTCGTTAATTTACGGTGCAGAACTACCGATGTGTCACTTGCATCTGATAACACTACAATTGCACTCTCGATTTCATCACGACTATCTTAAAAAACGATGTAAGAACCATTACATCCAGTAAATCACCTTATATATATATATATATATGAGAGAGAGGTTCAGGTTTAAGGTAATGTCGTTTTTGTTGAACATCTACTTCGTAGTACAGAAGAAAAAACTCAGTTTCTGGTACGTATTGTCACAATATATCCAAAAAAGTATGAAACTTTATTACTCTAAATTGTATAATTCTGCATCAGATGAAAAGAAGAAATCCCAAATTTAATCTTTTCCTTTTTAAGAGCGACAATGAAGAACCAAAACCTGGCAAAGGTGCATTAGCACCGCCATGATAATGTGCAGCGATATGCTGTCTAAGATTTTCACGACTTGGATAGACTTTGTCACATTGTTTCTTTGGACAGCAAAAATCTTTTCCATCCCGTAACATCACATGATCAGCGTGAAGATGTACCTAAACTGACCTTTAATGAATATCACACGATATGTAATAATAGTACAGATTAATCAACGGTTTCTGAGGAATAACTTTTGCAAGTAGATCATATTTGCGCAATCTAATGTTAAAAATATCGCAACTTCAAATTACTGGTTCCTATAAAATTCAACAAATAATTGTGTATCTTAAAGCTTAAAATAGATATTGAAAATACAATAAACTTCAAAAATTCAGTTGTAAGAGAAGGACTAGCACGCTGGTCTATTAAGCTACCTGCAAATCAAAGCTGGATTCGTAGTTGACCTCACAAAGATTGCATCTGGTAGAAGCTGGCAAAACAGGTGATGGTGCTGTAGCAGCCAAAACACGTTGCGTTGGTGTCGAGCTTTCACTACGTCCAGCTCCTTCACTGTTTGCTTCATCAGATCGTACAGAGGAACCTATGCATGAAGAAGACAATCAATAATTAGTCTGTAAATAAGATCAATCGATACTTTATTCATAAGCTTTAAGATAATCCTATGATATTTCGAAATATGCGCTGTATGATCAAGATATTCTACGCGCAATACTAATTTGCACAATAATATATCAAATTTTTTCAAAGCCTAAATCATTAATTTACCGTTATCTGAAAGAGCAGCGGAATCAACTGTTGAACGACCAAATATATCAACAGAGCGACGATCAGAAGTCTGAATAAAAGAAAATCGGGGATCATACTAAAAATAATGCAAAAGAAGCATGGATAACATGAAAATAAATACAATTTCTGAGACTTCACCCGAATTATTGGAAGGATGACCAAAAAACTGTTTGACGGTACTGGCAAAATGAAAAAAAAAAAAGATGGATGAATGTAATACCACAAAACAGCTTTTGTTAATCTGTATCCAACAAACGGAGGTTCAAGCTGTTGACATCTTCTGAGGCCTCAGGAAATACAATGAGAAAGATGAGGATATCGGCACAAAATAATTAAAATTCATACCGAATTTACATCAAGTTTCGGTGGCATCCAAACGTTTGCAGAGATCGATTTGCCAGTTAACTCATCCGATTTTCGCTGCGACATTGTCATATCGCATTTTCTGGGTGATATTTCAGTCTAGAATGTTGCAATATTTCTTAATGAAATGAACTGCTTTGGCAAGAACTAAAAATGAATAATTATTCAATATCCAACACATTTTTCCCCACCCTTCTTTTCCTAGCTTTTCACGGTATCAATCCTTCCTCGCTCATACTTCCTACACAACGATATAAATATATACCAGCATCTTTGCTGCTAAGGCGTCGGGACGTTTTGACGTATGCTGCTGACCAGTTAGTAATCGTTTATTTTCAACAAAGGATTGGCTAGTACTAGTTGATGGCACAGGAGAACGTTGTATCTTCAACTGCTGCGACGAGTAGCTAATGTTAGTGCTGCTATGAATATTGTTATTGCTATTATTTGTAGTATGTAGCAATGGCACTGATAAATGCGACATTTGTTCACGGCATTCCAGGGCATTTGAATCACGTAAAGTGGAAATGATCCCTGAAAAGCAATTTTTACTAATTGACAATTGTACTGAATTACGGTTTTTTTACTGTAATTTTCTAAGAGATCAATTTTTTGAATGTTAATGACATCAACAATCAAAGACAATAGTAATCTTCTGCGATCTTCTTCCTGTGGGGAAAAAAAAAACTCCATTGATCTAGTCATAATGGAACATCAAAACCCTAGCACTGCAAATCGAATAACATTTAATTGGCTTGCAAAACTTATTTCTTATTTCAAATTTACGAAAGATATTTTCATAGTTATTAAGCATTGATAAGTTTACCTAAAAACCAAAATAACCGTTAGTCCAGATTAATGATCCTTCCAATAATGAAGCTACAAAATCAAAATAACTAACCGAGAATGCTTTGTCGTGCACGCTCACAATCCGTCGTATCAATTTCGTTCAAATATACACCACCTTCTCTACGTGTAATGAGTGATAACGAATCTTCTGGGATAATACGCAAACTTTCCAGCTTCATAACATGAGTTTTTGAGCGTAGATGTTTTGCGAGGATACCGTGTTTCCGAAATCCAATATTGCAATCGGTACACATAAATGATCGTGGATTCATCGACGACAAATTTGTATTGGTTTCTTCTGAAATAATTCTTTCTACATCTGATTCAGGTTATTTCATATATTCATCTTCCACAGTGGTAGCCAATACTGCGCACAAATTTGACTGAACCGTTGTCTATTAAACTATATGCATATGATATATTTATTATCGAACGGTCCTCTCGCATCCATCCTGGTTAAGCTTTGGAACCCATCTGATTTGATGATAATAATCTTGGTTTACGTGAACATTAGTGATGATATGTACGTCACATTGTGCTTCTCACACACCACCTATTTGTTCGATTTCCACATGAAATATTCTCATGTTGGATATTTTGCAGGATAACAAACTTCATTAAAATAGCAATTTGTAAGCATGTACCGTTATCCGAATCGTTTAATTGTTCTGTTTGCAACCTTTCAACAATCCCATGCCTTTCTTCCATATGTCGCTGCAAAGCATTACGTGATCGAATCGAATACTTGCATTCGCTACACTGGTAGGACCGCATACGTGAATTTGACGGTCCAATTAAATGGATTTTGCGATGCAATGTCATTTCCGTCGAACTTCGAAATACACGCTTGCAAATATCGCATATCATTGTCTTGAAAAGAAAAAAACTCCGAACATTCACAAGATCAAATTAGGTGACTCTGTTTCGTGCTTGCTTAAGTGATATTTCAACGCAGTTTGCTTTTTTGTGACATCTGAATAATCTCGTGAAACAAAAGATTATGCAAAAGAAGGAAAAGAGTCTGATTAACGTTTGTCAAGTAAAATTTCTAAATGACTATATGTATCAATCTTTTCATTATTAACTAATCTATCAACTATGTAGAAATCACCTATTTTATTTAGATAATAAATAAGCATTTTCCTCAGACCTCTTTAGCAAAAAATGCTCCCACTGAAGGTTGTTGTTGCTCTGTTATGAAGGATGATAGTGATTGCAATTGTGAACAATCACTGGTTGTAGGTACCAGACTTTGAACCATTGACACAGCACAGGTTGTTGGTTGTTTAACTTCAGAGCTACGGACGTCTTCCAAGGTGTCCTAAATTTTAAATTGAAGAGATTTGAAAACGTCACACTAGGCAAACGGTAAAGAGTACTTATAAATCTTAGAGAATAAAGAATTATGGTAAGTGAAAAATTTTTGGTAAGTAAAGAATTTAGTAAAGAATCGGAATGGTCGGTAAAGCCTCATCAAACATTACTTTCTTTAGCAGAAAATTGGTTTCCAATAATTTTTGTTGCTTCCGTCCTTCCGATGGATATCGCGCACTAGGTGGTGCGCTGTGACATGACCGTAAGCAATTCGGAATTGACCAATCAAAAACCGTTTCACCAACAATCCATAACATTGGCGGTGTATGAGCTGTTCGTTCCACTAATGTATTTTCTTGAATATTGATGAAAGTTAGATTTATAAATTACAAACAATGCAATTTTCCACCGAACCGCGCTTTCAAGTGGACAACAGATAAATAATAATGAATTTCAAATCAGCTTCAAAAAAGAATTTGAATCATGCAGGAGTGTTATGCGACAGAATACTTGTATTATGTCCATACATATAGGACTGCAAGTGAATTTTTTTCACAGCAACTTGATTTGTAAGTCCAATTATACATGAAATGTTTGTTATACGATAACAAAATTTATGACTTAAAATTTATGATCGCTCCAATAGATAATTGGGTAAAAGGAAAAGGAAATCTTGATGTTTTTTGGGATAAATTTCGATTTTGTGAGCAAAAATTTTAAAATAAAACGAGATCACCTTGACCAAATTTTCGATACATATTTTTGTTTTTGTCATTACAGGGTGGTCGTAATTCTTCATCTGACGAACTAAAAAAAACAAAGTGAATGTTGGTCTGCTAAGAATAGTTTAAACATTTATCGCAAATAACATCATAAAATTCAGAACCAAATTACGAATTTACCATTCATCGTCTGAAAGTGGATCGTTGCTAAAGGTTGAAGCAGTCCCACTAAGACTGGCAATTTCTAATCGATCATGATCGCTATCCGAATCTTGCTCAACTATTTTCTGCTTCTCTTTTTCAGCCATTCGACGACGATGTGTTTTTGATTGCAGATGTTTGGTAAGGTTACCTTTTGTTTTGAAGTTGAAATTACATTGTTTACAACCGTATGGTCGTATATCTGAATGTGACCTATAAACAATATAAAAATAATCCATGATAGAGATGTGGAAAAAGCAAAAAAGCTTTTTTTTTTTGTTTCTATAATGCAGTTCACAGTTTAGAAAGACTCCATCTTGGATAAAAGAAAAAAAGCCTCTTCATTCTATGTGTATGGTTATACTCAAATACCATCAAACCAATCACATATATCGACAGCAATAATCAGACGATGTCGATATTGACATACCAAACATTTGTAAAACTCATTTAGAATGTCAGCAAAAAAGAATGGAAATCGTAAGTAAACTAGCACGACATTCAGCCGAACAAAAGTCGAAACTCGTGATAAAATGAGGAGAATCAACTAACTTGATATGCTTTTTTAACATCGATGGTTTTTTACAACGTATTCCACAACGACCACAGACATACCGACCACGTCCACGTCCACGGACATACACGTAAACTTCATTTGAAAAATAACCTCCCACTATTTTCTGAGATAATGTTTTTGCTGACTCATTTGAAATTCGAGTTCGTTGTGACTGTTGCTTATCGGTAATTCTTAATAGAACATTTGTTATCATAAGTTTTTTGTATAATTAGTCCAGCTAGATATGACAGACTGAAATCTATTCAAAATTCTTCTGTTATTGGATATTTTATCATGGTATCGTTCTATAGTCTACTAACCTAACTCGTATGTTAGAACGTACTACTTAACTGTCAGCTTTAGAGTTCGCAAATGATATGCGGAATTTTGAAATCTTTTTTTGGGATCTATGCTCTATCTTATTGCTACACTAACTTCAAACAACTTATAGACTAACTGATGCACTGAAGCAATATTAAATGAAAGAAATATACTCTTTCAAAGAAGTCAAAGCATTCCGATCCTTCTCCACTATTGCTATATTCTCTTTGTCACTGATATTTGAATCATTATCACTCCTTCCATTCGAAGAGTTATTTGACGATACAAAAGTGGTAACGTTAGTCGCAGAAACAGTTGCTGATGTGGATGCTGTCGTAGAGGAGCGTTCCTGAACAAAGGTTGCAATCACCGATTGGGAATTCATCGGTGTCGCCGTTGTTGCTGTAGCTGCTGCATTTTGACGTAGACGTATCTATAATAGGCTTGCCTCTTTTTCTCGTCCTCACTCTCTCTATTTATTCATAAAAAATACTCAAGTTGAAACCTTACTTCATGTATGCCTCGAATAAAAAAAAATCAGAAAGTTCATGAAGATGGACGGAAATTTGTTACTAATATTAAGCGAACATACGGTTATTACATCGTACTGTGGTTATACGGTTATTATATGTACTAATCGGTTGAGCGAAAAATAGAACAGGGATGAAGAAGCATCAAAACGAAAAAACTATATATTTCTAGATATGGATATATAAAATGAGAGGTTTGATTCGAATCAAATAACTGCATATGTTCTGCTTTGATATACTTTTCAAAATTACATACTTTGGTCGAATAATCCCAAAACGAAGAATGCGTCACTTTGAGTACACCCATTTCACGTAATGCCGTAGTATACCTCCATAACTGCTTAACACCCATCCGTGGCTTTGTCGAACATGTGCTTATGTAGAGCAAATTCAACTTAGCTTCCTCTGAATCTATCGTACACTGCAAGTACAAAATAATAATCAGCAGATCAGATGAATATGTTGCCATTAAATGCCTGTATTAGTGAACCTTTAAAAACAAAGCAAGACCAAACAATGAACAAATTCAAAAACTTCTGGATGAGCTGGAAAATTCCATCAAGAGTTAAACCATTTAGAAAAGTTTCACTAAATTTACCACTTTATTCGAAAAATAAATCCAAATGAAAATGGAATAAACAGACTTGTTTTTTTAAGTACGAATTAATCCATGGTTAAACAACAGCTAATATTTTGAAAAACACAAACAAGTTCCACAACAAAAGAAAAAAGAACAGAAAGAGCTAACTTGTTGCCAGTTGCTATACATGCTTAATTTCGGCTTATGTTTACAGAACATTGGCTGTGGCTTGTTCAACGTGGCAAACGTTTCCGTGGTAATATTACGCATTCGACTTCGGCGTGACGTACCATCGTTTCGGGCTGTTGATACATCGTTTAACGTTAAAATGTATGGCTTGTTAGCCACTGCACTGGTACTCTAAAAAAAAAATAAATAAATAAATAAGACGTAACTAAATAATGTAAAGTTAAGTTGAATATATACCATGCATGCCATCTTTTCTATAGAATTCCCATATGCACATGTGATGACACATGCCATCAGCACACAATTAAAATTTGTAAAGAAAGCCGAATAGATAAGAAAAGGTGGCTGTGCAAAATTACCTCAGTAAACACTACCTTCTCCCGTACCTCAGAAAACAAATTTATAATTCTCATGATAATGGCGCAACCATATGCGATATATTTAAATCGAATGAAAGAAATGCGGAAACATACCTGTGGAATTGTTGAGGCAGGATATATTCGTTGATAGGTTTGTACATTCTTTGAAGCTACAAGTTGATTGGTAGGATGAGAAGTTACCATTATCACCGTTTGTGTAATAGGAACGGAAGTCTCACTAATACCACTGATAGTACTACTGTTATTGAAACTTCGTTGGGGAACTACTGGAGCTTTGTAATGTGTAGCAGGTAACGACATACTGACTGGATTTGCAACATTTACACTTGGTTTGGATGTTTCCTGAAAATGAAATCATTGAACTGGATAATACGGGATATTAACAACAAGTAATATACAATTTGAACAACATGAGATATGATCCGGATAACTGATGGGACATTTTCCAAAAAAAGATATACGAATATTGATGAGCAAATAAAACGAGTATGGGAAGAATTTAGGCAATTTAATCAGTGCCAGAAATTGAACAAATATTTTGCAAGTGTCGAATAAGAGTTATGTTATCGGATCACTTCAAAAATTAAAAAAAAAAAAGAAAATAAAGCAATATTTAGAAAAAATATTGCGAAAAAAACACAGAATTTTAAGATGCTATCTTAAAATTTTGTACCAATTTCGGAGTTTTGCTTATGGATGCTTGAGATTCGTCGAGATGTTCCGCAGCTGCTAGCAGTCGTCGTTTGAGTGGATGACGATTTTCGCGTAACACAGGGGAAGAAGCTATATTATTATTGTTGCAGGTGTTTGTTACAGATTTACGCCCAATTCTATCAACTAGCACGGTATTTGCAGGATTTTGTTGCTGTACCATTTGGAGATGTGCAGCGGCTATTGCTGATGATGATGCTGATGACGATGTTCCTTGCGAATGTATTTCAGCTCGTCTTCAAAAAGTATAGATGAAATGCACATGTAATTTAGTTAATACAATCACTCCATATCATTAATATTATTCCGATAATGCGGTAGGTGGTATAGTCCGAGTATTTCCAGTAAAACTTATCCTATCACTGCCTACTACGAATTAACCACATGAGTTGACAAAAAAAGAATATTATCTTTATTAATTAGTATAAATAAAAGGCAATCTCGAGAGCTACAGGACAATAGGTTCTTCATAAAGTTTGGTAAATCCCTTTGAAAAAAATCATTTGGTTAATTGCAATGAATCAAACTTCTGCTCATAAAGAGCACTACAAATACACTGAATGTGTACCATCTTGTTATCAGAACAGTATGGATGATAAGAAATTATAAAATTCAAGTTTATAGGAAATAGAGCGGATAAAAAGGAGGAATAAAATTCAAGTTTATAGGAAATAGAGCGGATAAAAAGGAGGAAATAAGCAACCTCAATGAAACTACAAAATTTTTTTATAGCATGTGTGTTCCTTACAAGGGAAAAATGATGGATATGAACGTACTGATAAAAGGTGTTCATACTGATAAGGGATACAAAAGGCATCAATTACTATCCTCAAAGAAATAAGCAAAGGCTTGAAATGAAGAAAGTTTGGGCTGGATAGGGTACGATACTAAAATAGTTTATGCTTTGCGGAATAATTTGGCAACGTTTTCATATCTGTCACGCCACTGAGGATTGATATCCGTAACAGAGAAGAAAGAATTATTAAAGTGAAGTGAAAAATAATGATGGATGATATTCCGCATGATTGAAGAATGAACATTTTATAATAAATAACTGCCAATGAATAAACAGTTTATAAAAGTAGAAAAGTAAGAGAAGTATGAAGAAAGGATAATAAAACGAACTTGCTGCAACGTATTTCGTGAGCAACAAGAGCAGCATCATTTGGGAACTTTAATTCGCAATAATTGCATATACATTTATCTGATGCTTTTACGATCGGATGACCATTGGTTAATGGACCACCGGTAACTCGTACAGCGAGTGGTTTGTGCGATTCATAGAATGACTGACCATGTGTGAACTGTAAGCGTACGTCACGCAATCCTGAATGATATAAAGATTATAAGGATCGATACTTACATTTTAGCATTAAACGACAATTAATGAAAATACAGATATTTTCTAACATGTATGTATACCAAAGCTACATCAGTTTTGCATCAAAATGAAAACTAAAGTTATTCAGAAGCAAGAGTGAGTTAAGAGTACCTGGTGAATTACTTTGACTTCTAATACCCGTTTCAAGTTCAACGGACGACTGCGAGCCTACTTGACGATGATACGGACGCCTTTTAATAAGACCCGGATTCTGTTCCAGAATTGCTTCATTTTCGCTAATCAACCGCGAAATGTGCTCCTTCACCGACTCTGCACTTGTCAGCAATCCGACATTTCTATTGTCTGCCACAACCGGTTGCGATATATCTTAAAGATTTTGAGATCAAAATTCCTGTCTTGTCAACTAACGCTCCATTTGATCATTTATTATTAATTGCATAGCACCAGAATTGATGAAGTGATCCATTTATCAAGTTTAGCCAAATCTGTCTTCGTTCTCCATATGCTGTTAGGCCTTGAGATTGAGGCCAGATTTTTCATAGCCCTATCTTAGTTAACCTACAATACTTTGTATTCAAATTTTCAAAGCCAAAGATATCTATCTGCAAAGAACAAACCTATTTTGTCGTGTGTTGTCGGATTTCGAACCACCTGTTCCGCCAGCAAATTTTCAATCATTTTTTGCTGTTGTTGAGCAGCTATCGGTGCTCCAATCCCATTTTGAACTGAAATCGAACAAAGAAATCGAACGAAAAAATTTTGAACTGAAAATTGAAATCGAACAAAGAAAAAAGAAAAATTAACCAGTAATAACCATTACCATACTGAGCTCAAGATAAGTCGTTAATTAATCTAGCACGCCAACCATGCCAACTATGTGACACTATTAAAACTGTCCAAGAGTGAATTATAATCAACCAGTTGTTATCAAGCCAACTGGCCGAACGGAAAGAACGGACCTTCGACAAAACATACCTTGAATTTGAGGTGGTTGCTGCGCTTGTTGCATGTGATTGGCAGCAGTAAGCTGACTTTGTTGCAATAATGCCGTCAAATGTGGTTGATAGAAAGCGAACGGATTGAGTAATTGCGCCAATGCTGCTTGCACCTGACATCTCACGACAACTACTTGATGATAGAAAGAGGTTTTATGGTGCCTAATTAGGAGCAGAAAGGAGGAAAGGTCAATGACAAATGTATTTTGCGTCCGCGACCTGTTACGCCAAGGTACCAACGAGAATTACAAAAAGAAACATGTCCACGTCTGATACGCACAGAATAAATTGTTGAGAGTATCAACGCGATATGCGTAGCATTAAAACTGAAAATAGCTTACCTGTTGCTGCAGCGGATTCTGCTGCAGTAGCAGTTGATTGATTGCAAGCGCTTGCGCTGCATTTGCTAGTACAAATGCTTGATTCTGTTGTTGTTGCTGCTGTTGCGATTGAGGTGCAGATGCTGTTTGCTGTTGCTGAGTTGGAACGGATTGCTGTTGTTGTTGCGCAGCAACCGCCACGGCGTTTGCTGCTGCTGCTGCCGCTGCAGCGGCTTGTGGCAATATTTGCGTCGGCGGCGGAAGGGATGGTGCCGTTTGCGATACAGCTGCAGCTGCTGCGGTCCCTTGCAACAACTGCGACTGCGCCGCAACAGCTCCGGCCGAAAGAAATTGTTGGTAAAGCAGATGAGCTGCGGGAATTGGGGTTGCCGAAACCTGCGCAGCTGCCAAGGCTGCTGCACTAAGTGACGCTGCACCACGCGGTGACATCGCTTGCGCATCCTGAAATTTCGGGGCGAAACAATTCATCAAATAATCAAATAATAAAAATATTATGATAATAATATTATAATGACAAATAGTCAAGTAATCAAAGCATAACTAGCTTGTTTATTACCAAATGTTACTAACCTGCTGTCCATTATTGCCTATGAAAAGGTAAATCATATCAATGAAACATGAAGAAAGGGAAAACCGTATTTCAATCGAAATGTGCCAAGTGAAATCGGACCTGAGGACGTAACGACGCAGAAGGTATGCCACATGGTGTTGCTACTGGTTGTGCTACCGTCGGTAAACCACTTCCTATTCCTCCAATTCCGGCACCACCGCCACCACCGCCTCCTCCGGATACAAATGCCATTTCTGAAAAAGATACTGCACTGATAAATAAAGCAATCAGAGTAATAATAAATAACGGTAGAACTGACAATAACGATAGCAGTGGTAATAATAAGCAGTAATGAAAGACAATTACAAACAATAATTTAATAATAATAACTGATTTAATAATAATAATAATAACAATAATAATAGTAATAATAATAATAGTAATAATAATAATAGTAGTAGTAATAATAATGACAATAATAATAATAATAATAATTAATAATAATAATAATAATAACAATAATAATAATAATAATAACAATAATAATAATAATAA
>NW_018108261.1:24817-35587 GCF_000183805.2 Loa loa
AATAATAATAATAATAATAATAATAATAATAATAATAATAGTGATGATAATAATGATAGTAATGATAATAATAATGAGAAGTAAGAATAACAGCGATGGTAACAATAACAGCTAAAGTACATGAAAACTGTTGAAAAATTGCTATGTGATAATCGAATACAAATATTTTAAAATTATCCTGCAAATATTTAAAAGTTACCTCACGCCTTCGCTTTATCGTCCGTACACAGTTTGCTATAAATTATACAAAACCGGCATTTTGGCATATCTAAAAAGATTATAAATTCAATTTTGGAATCCCATGCGTTCGTTTTCTTCATTCATCTTCTTTAACATTATCAATCATTATCATCACTTATCAATCTTCGACTGTTCATAAAACGACTTTAAAATGTCTTCTTTCCTCAAAATGTTATATATTGCTTTCATAAATTTCGAAAAACAATTTAACTAGTTTCAGATTTTTATTAGTTTGACAATGATTCCATATCCACGCGCTACTGGAGAACAAGCGCAAGAGCAATAAAATGAATCACGAAATACGTGATGATACGTACGTACGCTTCTTTTCAAAAAAATCATAAATGAGTAGAAAAGGACGAGGAAGATTGTCGTAACCATGTGGTGCAATGGATGACATAAGGGTTAGTAGATGTAAATGCTGCATTGCATGAGTAATTTCTTTAAAATGAAGGAATGAAACCAGAGTGACCAGAGTGAAAAAAAAAAAGTAAAATTTGAGACTGATTTTTCCAAGCGTTATTAATTTAAAATTAATTTTTGGTTAATTTAAAAAAAAAAAAGAAAGAGTTGAAATAACTAAAATTTATCTCTGCTTTCTGTCAACAGCGACAATCAACATCTACCTATACAATAAAGTGATGTATTTTGGAGATATTTTCAATAGAAAATAATATCATACAAATCTAAGCTTACGCAATTTTGTGGACATTTTTTGATGACACTCACACCAATCATATTATCGTGTAATTCTCATCCAACATTTTCCACTATTATCAAACATTTATACAAATCATTATCTTATCATTATCGCTACTGCCACTCATTATTCCAATCACTCCCTACTACTCTCTTCCCAAGATCATTACTATCATATTTGGATCATTTCAATCAAAAATTGAATGTTTACGAAAGTTAATTAAAACTTACATGAAATTAATTATTTGAAGATTTTCTTTCTTCCCCGCTTTGATAGCAAAACTGTTAATCCTGAAACTAAATTGTTTTTTTTTTCTATTTTAAACTTTCAAACATGAAAACAATATCACATACACATCATTAATGTTGATCAGAAAAGATTCAACCCTATATGACTTATCAATATTAGTGGATTTTTAAGATTCATCATTCATTACCGGGTTATGTAATATGAAGAATTTTTAGAATATTCAGGATGAAAGTAACTTCATTAAACAAATAACAACATAGCTGGCATTAAGTCATTAGTTGACTAATTAAGGAACTTCTAAACCTCAGGATATTTTGGAACTCTGAAATTTCAATCATCTGATTTCCACCAGCTGCTCGACCTGACTGATACGATTGTTCACGAAAAAGAAATTCAATTCAAAGAAATTTCACTGAATAAAATCCCGATTTTACATCCATGATTAAATATTGCCTCTGAATTACAAAGTATAGTCTAGAATATACTACTCTCATTACGTGAAGAAGCGTTCTTCCAACTTTACAGTATTTCTTTAAGCAAAACTTTTATTTTAAGCTCCTGATTTAGGTTTAATTTAGAGTTTGAAAAATCAGATTGTAAATAAATAAATCTCAAAAATCTAATTCTAAACATGGAAATTCCTTAATTCCAAGACATTTCTGAATTATGAGGTCGAAAAAAACGAAAAAAAAAGTGGATGGTTCGTTTATTTATGAATGGAAATAGATTTCTGTACAATATATGGTATTAATTACAACCTTTACAACAGCAATGATGATAATGCTAATAGTATTAATGTGTCGGCAAAGCTAAATCTGCATGGAAGCTCCATGAGAAGATTGGTTTAGTTTTGACAGAAAAAGAATGGTAAAATATCATCATCATCATCATCATTAATTATTATCATGATCAACATCATCACCGTTGTTATCGCAGTGCAGCCGATAAATTTAGAACGATAAACATTAGCAAAAGCAAATCTGAAGCTACAAAAAACTACAAAACAAACAAACCAACAACAACAATAACGAACAACGACAACGACAAACGGCGACAATAACAACAATAACAACAACAAACAAGTGCCAACAACGATAACAACAATAATAACAACAACTAAACAGAACACCGTTACTAGAGCGCATTCCTCTTTGCCTTGAAATAACGCTCAGCTCAACTGATCGCTTCATATTTCGACGTTTTGCATGTAAACGATCGGTGGATCAAAGTGTCGCATGGTATAGAAGAGGAAAGAATATTTATGTCATTAACCTCTTGTTGTAGTCATTTCCTGGATAATGCAATCACGCATCAAAGAATAATAATGCATATATAATAGTTATTAGTCTTGTTTATCATTTCAAGTAAGTATGAAGTATGATAACATCACTGATATTCCAATAAATGAGAGAAGGAGGATTAGCGGATAAATTCCTCATTCAAATACTTCTTTATAACTCATCAATTCAGGTTTGTTGAATAAGAGAATTATTTTAGAAATTGAAATTTCGTAACACTAAACTCATCAAATAAAATAAATAATTTCAAAATTAAAAAATGTTTTAGGGAAGAGAAAGAGAAAGCGAGAGAGAGAGAGAGAGAGAAAGAAATATTTCCGAAACTACATTCTCTGCAGAAATAAATGTTGAATTTTTCGATCTTATAATAGAACTTTACCTTTTTTTTTCTGTCTTTCTTTGAAACCAAAATGGCATTAAAGAGAGAAAGATATGATAAGTAAGGTTAATATAGATTGAATGAGAAAGGAATGTTTGGGTATTATCATCCAGATAATGATTTTTCTCAACATCGACAAATAACAATCATCCTCCAAATTCATCCCTTATAATATCGATAAAAGCAAGAAAAAAAAAAAAAAGAAACATTTTATTTAGGAAATCTTATCCAGAAAATGTATTAAAATGAATGTAAATGAACATAATGCTCTTTTGTATTCAATAAATAGACCATAAGATTTATGAAAAATTTCGAAAAAAAAAAAAGCAAAAGCTTCAAATGACCAAATGAGTCGATACTAAACAAAATGTTTGGTTAATGAATGAATCTCTCTCTTTCCCTCTCTCTCTCTCTCTCTCTTTACTAATTAGTATATCTATTTAATATCATGCTACTTCATTCCTATCTCATATTTTCATACTGTATTAATCCTTTTCTTAACAATTTATATCACATCTTGTTGAAAAGTTAGATAAGGAGGACGAGATCGAATAATAGTAGTAATGAAATGTTTTTTTCATTCCATTACTTTTTATGATAAACTTAAATAATGAATATCGGAAGATTATCATTAAATATGGATATTGTATTCATATCATACCATACATAGTTAATTATCAGATGGGTTGATTGAGAAATATCAGTGAAGTGTTCGAATTTGATTAATGCAAGTTTCCCTTTTTCTCAATGACATATCTGAATTGGAATTACTCATGATAATAAATGAAGTAAGCAAATTTTGCTATGGATAGCTTTCATTGTTGAGAGAAAGAGAAAAAAAAAGAAAAGAAGTATGAAATTGAGAGTGATGTAATTTCCATAAATTACAATCGTTGAATGGAGATGGCAGAAGTTCCTCGTTGACATAGCACCTCCCCTCCTCTCTCCCTATCTCTCTCTCTCTCTATTTTGAAATAAACACAATATTTTGTTGAAATTTGTTAAATTTTTATGTTTTTAAAATGATTTTTTTTCCTGCACAAGAATAACTGACTGCTTCATGAGTGTAACACTCGCGGATGAACGCTGAATGATGATGATGATGGTGATGATGATGATGATGATGATGACCCAGGACACAGGACGGCATTGGTAGTTGAAGCGGTTCAAATTTTACGAACGATGAGAAGTTGAGAAAAAAAGAACCACTGTAAACCAGACACATCATTATTGCATCAATTGACTTCCTCAATATTGCGTTACTTTACTAAATTTGACAGGATAATCGGATCATAACCAAATTTGAATTTGAATTTAAATCATAGAAATTCAGCCCAAGCATCAGTAAAAATGATTTCATCACTTTTATATTTATGTTTTTATTGAATCGAATGCAGTATTAAATGATACCCGTAGTGGGTCAGTGATATTCGATCTACAATATCATTAATAGCATTGTAATAATTGTGAAAAAGGGATGTCACATAAATGAAAATCTTTTTTCGGGAGATGACAAATATTACCATGTCCAGACAATATACAAAACTGGACTGATTTGGTAATGCTAGCAATTCTGAACAAACATTTGATAAGCGATAAGATGATAAGATGTACTAGCCTTCCTGTGATATTTACATCAAAAATAATCCCTCGAAAGTGTCGTCTAAATAGTGGTTCTCAATCCAGTAAAGGTGGTGATGTGATGAGTAGAAAGCATGCGGTTCCTTCTTTTTTACATTATAATGTTACTCTAATTTAATTTAATACATTGAAAAAAAGTTTCGACCAAAGTTTGTTTTCTCATTAGCACGATTCAATATTTTGAAATCATGTGACCAGTGGTCAAGGAAATGTTACAAACCACTTTAAATCTATGTGTTGTGTTAAGGACGTGATACGTATTACAAATCAAATTTCTCTTTCCCAATGCTCACATTCGAGGAAGAATGACCCTTTGTCATTTTTTCTAAACACAATTGGTTGTGCCAACAAGTCGTCAACAACTTGTTAGATGGAGTGTATGTGTTTGTGTGTGTGTGTGTGTGTGGTGTGTGTGCGGTGTGTGTGTAGTGTGTGTGTAGGCGTCCCATTAAGCGGAGTGATGGATCTTTTTGATTGCTTACATGGCGAAATAATTTGGTCCGTTCCTCTCTCCTTCTCTTCCTTCTACAGCTACAAACATTAGCATTCTTTTTTGGTTTGTTATATCAAAACTCATCCCTTCCTTTATAGGAATGACCCAAAAGGTACCACGATGACCTTTCCTCAAACAATATCGTGCTGTATTCATTGTTAACGGCAGCAGGAATTATGTCACGCGAATACAAACAACATTCGTTTTTCTCGTCTATCAGGCGTCGTAATTGATGAATCAAAAATTTAGCAGTTTACGGCGGGACTGAATCCATGTGAAATGTAACTTGACAATTGCACGTAATACACTGCGTACATCACGTGAATATACACGCAGGAAAGGATCCGCATAATAATACGACCCAAAGTTTCACAACAGCAGCAATAACATGGACGAGCTAGAGACCATTAGAGGAAGAGGAGAGCGCAGAATGCGAGAACTGGAAATAGCTTGATGCGATGCTAGGAGAGGACATGTAAGAAAGAGACGGACAAGTTAGAGTGCTGAGATGGCGAAGAGTACACGAAGGCATGGGAACAGATGATATCGTGATGTCTTCCCTTCCCCTGCCAGGACGGAGCCATCAATCGTGGGAGCTCCCCTCTTCTCGTTGTCTGTTTGCTATTGAATGCTGAAACCAAATGACGCCAGAAAAAAAAGGGTACTTTTTCAGGCAAGTCAGAGCGCTAGACCGGCAAACATCCTCTAAATAGTGCAGCAACGAGACGGAAGGACATATATGCCATCGCTTACCATGCATGCATATACAAGTGAAGCTGACATACGGAAGAGAATCGAAAACAAACGTGCAGAGTATGGATGTCGGATTGCTGAAGAAAAAGTGTAAGTGCAAAAATGAGAGCAGGGAACGAGGGGAATGGGAACATCGCCTTTGTAACGGTTGTGACGTCACGTGCCGCCAGTGTTCCCACGGAAAAGCAAGCGAACACTCTCTTTGTCATCCTCCTCGCACTTCGTTTCTCTCGTTCTCCTTCCATTCTTTGTTGCTCACAAGCAATCATTGACAGGATAAGCAATAAGAGAGCAGAGAGTCGAAAGACACGTCATTTATACGTCCCCCATGCTCTCTATCCGTCTGCAAATTAGAATGGAACGAAATGTTGTTAGCACAGTATACTGTAATACATTTGTGCAAATGGCCGAGTAATACACCAGTGCTAATTTTCGACCATTATCGACTACCATTCTAACCATCACAATTGGCATTGAGTTAGCAATGATTTTCGTGAATTTGAGAAACGGAGGAAATTTTTATTTAATATGAGGATGAGAGAAAGCGAGAAAGAGAAGGAGTGAGAGGAAGGGGGGAGAAAGAAAGAAGGGAAGAGAAAGAGCGCAGAGTGAGTAATGTTTTACACCTTCTCGGGAAATCCGTAACAAAATAATCACGATATCATTTTCAGTTTCCCATTCTCCGTCATTTATAGGATTCTAAAATTGAAAGTTTTTTTTTCTTCTAGGATGATTGTCGAAAAAAGATTCTGCAAGAAAAATTACAATCCATTCTTGAATTAATTTCAACCTTTCCAACTCCAGAATCATCGTATCATATGTAGACATATTCAACCAATAACACAACCTTGACGGATATTACTAATAGTGCCAGTAATGGATCGAGTCATTGAATCACTCAACTTATGCCTTTTTTTCTTATTAGATGACCATGAAATTTGGAATTACTTCCTGGAACATAAGGAAATTCAAAAATCAGATTAAGTTTACACCATAGTATCATCATATCATTACCAGTAAACGTATTTGTAATATTAATTTCCAGTGATACATTCTGTAGAGATAGAATGTGAAAGAAGAGATCGATTGAGAATGAAAGAAAGTTGCATAATAACAAGTTGTAAGCAATGATGCCCTTTACGGATAGATGAAATGAATCTTAAAGTGAAAGTAATCGTAGGTGGCTGTTGCTTAGCTTCCTCAATTCTTTCCGTTTTTAATCTAAAACAACAACCACAAGGCAGTTGCCATGGTAAGTAAGATGTTATGAAATTGAAATATATATTGTGTGATATAATCCTCTCCTACAACAATTTTTCCTTTTCCGGAATTCACAACAAGCAATATCTCCGTTTCCAGGTGATTTGTTCATATTAACTGAATTAATTCCTAATTTAGCATTAATCTTACTTAATCAAATCAAATAACTTAATTTTAACAAGATCTTCATGTATTTCTTTTTATCAACCATAGTTAACGCAAACAATGATAAGTAGTATTGAACGATATTAATTGTGAATTCCAATTAAGCAATGGATGAGCTTTACAACAAAACGTAGATGCAAGAATATTTAACGAAAAAACTTAAAATTCTTAAAACCTAATCTGGATTTTACAAGACCACTCAAGTTGTCCGGATTGGATAGTTTCCGATGAACATTAGCTAATTTAATTTTACCATTCTTTTTAAATTCTGTTCCAAATTATTCTTAATATTACAGTAATGTGTTCATTTCATATTGCTAATATAGAACAATTATGAAAGCGAAGGTAAACGTTAAGTACCTTTACCAGGACAAGAAAAATCAAGGTAAATTTGAGCCAAACGAAAAGGGAATGAAGATTGATGATTAGTGAAGAGACCCACGATTGAAGGTTATGTTGTCGCACATGCACATATTACCACTGATGGAAGAGAATTGTGAAGGATGTCCCCATCAACGCCGATGTCAGTTTATGCTCGCCAACAAATCGGTTTAACATAATGATGACTGATAAAGCAAGAGGTGAAATAATGAACGAAATGATTGAATGATAGAGAAGGTGAATCTTTCTACCTATGAGATAGTCCACGTAAGGGACATCTTTGAATATGTAAAATGTATCAGTGGATAGAATAAAGCTACACCAGCTGACTAAACGATTAATCCTTCAATGATTGTATTTCGATAAAAACCGACCAATAAAACGATCAATAATAAGAGCAATTGTGAATGGACCAAATTGAAGAGAGAAACAACAAATTTACAGATAAACATACAAATATTTATTTCAAATCCTTCGGCACGACAGACAAGGTTAAAGTAAACAATGAAAGACATGAAAAGTGTAATCAAATCAATGACCTCTTTCACAAAGCTATCGAGTTGACTGGCATTACTTGTTGTAAAAGTATAGGAAGAAGAAGAAGAAGCAGAGCGCTGATAGGAGAGGACAGCAATTGTTTACAATAATGCAACCATGACCATCCAAGAAGATGATGGTGACGTTAATAGTAATGGCATGGGATACTACTGACCATTTCTCTCTTTCTTTCCTATAAATAGTCTTATATTCTCCGCTACCTTCCCACAGAATTATAACATGTGGTAGATGCATAATAAAATAAAATAGGAAAGAGACTGACTTCCTGCTACTCACTATGTACCAACCTCTCGACCTTCCAATAACTTATTGACCTTCATTCGATGACCTCAGTAAACAATGGTACGTATGTGTGTATGTATGCATGTATGTATGTATATCTTATCATGTTTTTTCATGTTTTTCTTCTTTACTTTTCATTCTGATATTGCCAAACATGATGGCACCCGTTATAGTGGTAGGAGATGACAGTTGAAAAGAGAGCATTCATAGGAAATTTTTGAAGGGGTGAGAAATGTGGTAAAAGATAAAAGAGATAGAAATTGTGGTGACAAACAATTATGGTATAAATTAGACCTGAAATTGAAACTTTAGAATGGTGAGTGATAGAAGTAATCAAAATATATAAATATATATATATAGAGAGAGAGAAAGAGAAGAGGAGGAATGACTCTCCTTTGCTATCATCATCCTTCATTAAATGTGATGATTGAAGATGTGCGGACATTTTATATTAGTTGGAAAAAAGTACCGCCATCATTATTGATATAGCACTAAGATAATTTAACAAATACAAATATGCAAATATCTTCCTATAGTAAACCATTGAATAAGTTGACAAATACTTTACTTAACTGATGATTGTAATACTGTTTTGAATTATACATTAGTAATTTTTTTAATCAAATTTGTTTAGTATATTTGATAAAAAATTATATACCATACATATGTTAATAAGTGATCATCATGTCATGTCACATATGATGACAGATGAGACAACATTTATACGTATATATTTAGGTAAAGGAAAGGAAGTGTGTGTGTGTGAATATATGATGTGGTCTTTTTGAATGGGACAAAGGTGAATACAACTGTATCAAAAAATCGTCCACAACTACGACGATGACTGCAAAAAGGTAAAGGCGGCGACGACCGGACAATTGGTGCTGCTCTGAGAATGGGAATGAAAGAGCAACAAATTTATGTATGTGTGCATGTGTATGTGTATATATGCATATGTATGTGTGTATGTGTATATATGCATATGTATGTGTGTATGTGTATGTGTGTGTAGAAGCATTAGAGTGGCTTTAGAAAGCTTGCAAGTTGTATTTGATGTATGTTCGGAAAAGGTTGGAAATATTTTGCGGAAAAGGGTACGTGGGTGGCAGATAGAAAGGAATCAGCAATACACTCCAATAGAACGAGCATTGAGAGAGAGAGGTATGTTGTAATCGAATGCTTCCAAACTTATCGGACAAGTGAAGATGCTATGCTATGCTATGCTATGCTATAGAATACCATCAACTATATAGGGAGATAAATATAGCTTATTGATAAATATGAATGTGAGATTTGTGAAGCTGTAAGCCAAGAGGAAGTCTAAGAGGACAAGGGTGACATGTACGGGATTGAATGGGACAACAGGAAAAGCACGGGAAGCACCTTTGAAGGATGATAGAGAGAGAGAGAGAGAGAGAGAGAAGGAAGAGAGACGAACTTCACAGACAAGTGTGGTATAGAATGATCGAAAGAAGTTTAGGGTAGCCCCCCCCCCCCTCCACCCCTTACACCTCTTCCCTGCTCCCCTTTGAAAGGATGCGAAATTCACTCCAAAACGAGAATATCCACGGGGCGTCTTAACGACTCTCTCACTACCACCGTCATCACTCACATCTCTCTTCTTCTCTTCTCATTGTGTACAAGAAATTTTAAATGCATTATGACGTCATCGACACATATGTAAAATTTGAAGTTGCAGTGTAGAGATGCAAGATGATGATGATGATTGGAGGCTATCCCTTCTTCGCCCCTCCTCTCTCTCTCTCACTCTCCACTTTCGTGCCATGAAGAATTTCGTCGATAGGACGACGACGACAACGATGATATCTGCTGCAAATGAGACATCATTGTCATCATCATCATCATCATCATCATCATCATCATTTATGTATAGAGCAAGACATATTCCTCAAGATGGCAAGCATACACTACCATTTTCCGATTGTTTCTGATTCCTCCCCCGCCTCTAAATTTATCGGGGAACCGGATAGAAAGAGAGAGAAATTCATCGACACACCCTGTCTACAACTCATGAACAACATCATCAATAATTTCCTCTACCCTTCCTATTCCGTCGATTAAGTGAATATAATCGGGAGTAATTTCATCATGACTATTGTTATCTTGTTTACAACATCCTGTCATTTGCTGCTTTTAATATTTCTATGCTCATTTCCCCGTGTCACCACGGGATTTTACATATATATATATATATATATACACACACACACACACACACACACACACACACACACACACACACACACACACACACACACACACACACACACACACACACACACACACACACACACACACACACACACACACACACACACACACACACACACACACACACTACTACTACTAC
>NW_018108261.1:36047-39406 GCF_000183805.2 Loa loa
CTCTATCTAAATTTAGTTTTATTAAATAATTTACTTTTGTCCACTCTCTCTCTCTCTCTCGATATTTATCTTTGTCATTAGGAGAGAGGAAGGAACAGAGGGAGAGAGAGAGAGAGAAAGGAAGAGGAAAAGGAATTTACATTATTGATCATAAATTAACATAGTACTTTCAAACAGCATTTTCAAAAAAAAGCGACATGTGGCGTTTTCGTCCAGATCCATCTTTTCTATCTTCATCACCTTCCCTCCCTTTCTTGTCTCGTAATTTATTATCTAGTTTACTTTTCACCTTCTTTCAAGCCCCACCCAACTCTCTCTCTGTTATTTCTTTCTCTTCTTTTTTTTTTCTTGTTTTAGATAAGAATCAAAAGATTTATTCATGTTTAGCTACCTTAGGTTGACATCTGTCTCCTTCCTCATTCTCTCTCATCTTTTTCTCCAGCATCTAGTTGTAACTTCGAAGTGATATCAATCATATGGTAACCAAATTACTTTCGTTACACTTTGTTGCTACGATCAGTGAATTAACTTATTGTCATCTTCATCCATATTATCATATCATCAGCGTTATTGTTATCACTTATCGATCGGTCTTATGTCATCAATATTCTTATTAGCGTAACATTGTTTGTTCTAGCGTGTGTTGACAGTAGCATAAGCAAACGTTTGGAGGTTTATGAAATGTAAATATAGAGATAGGTAGATACTATACCATTACCAATGTATCTATTCATTGGAGACATTCATATTGAAGGATCCATTTGGGGAAGCATTCCTATTGACATTTATCACCCATTTAAATGTTTCCCTCGTAATTGTTGAGTTTTATGTCATTTTTCATTTGTAGTATAACTAACCAAAATGTCAACTTAAGTTCATTTTAAATTAAGCTTTTGTCGTCTGAACAAATGTAAAATGCGATAGCTTTGAGGTATAATAGAGATAGAAGATATTGCGGTTTTATGTGAAAACAATGCCGTACTGTATCGGACTGCTGATAATGCAGGATGATGATCGATTACATCGTCCATCTTCAGACATTGTTTCGTCTTTTTGCGATCAAAGATCATTCGTTCTATTGATGACAGAAACAATCGGGAACGGAAATAAAAATGGGAAAAAATATAATATTAAAAGGGAACTCTGGTTAGAAGGGCAAAAATGGTGATAAAAGCCAAAATGATAAAGAAAGATTTGGGGAATATGTGGCCAAGATGAAGAGTAAAGCTAAATGAAGAAAGCCTTAGCTTTACATCGATCATTAAAGGGAGAATGAAATTGTAAAAATATATTATCGAATAGAGAAAGAGATGTGGCAGAAGTAGCAGCATCTGGCAAAACCCCAGTAGATGAGAAAATTTTTCTTGGTTTGATGGAATGAACGGTACGGAGTGACATTTGATGCCGGTTTCCTCACTTTTCATTGGCGTCGCACGAGACCTTCCTTCTTGACATTTGAAACATACGATTTCCGTTCGCTCTCATTTGCTTTTATAAATTCTTGTCCTTCCTTTCTTCTATCTCTCTCTCTCTCTCTGTCTATCTCTCTCTCTCTCACATTCTTCTCCCCTCTTTTTCTAAATATATTAGTCTTTTGCTGCTTAAAAATTATCCTCAAAGCCTCTCTTAAAAGCTAAAGTTTGAATATGATATATCTGAAAAGAGATTTCTCTAATCGTTTAAATATTTTCAGTTTAATTTTAAAATTATAAAATATTTCTGATCGGAAGGAAAGCACGTATGAAAAGATGTAAATTCCACATTGACACAATTTTTCTATCATTCTACAATCGAAATAACTTAGGAAATCTTTTGAAATCTGTATTGGTTCAAAATAAGTTCTTCTAAGGATATAAATAATTCGGATAGATTTTACTTAATTTCTTCATCCATACTTTGGGAAAATGATAATAAGAGATAAAAATTAAATATAATATTGAGAATTAAATGCCAAATCGAAATTCAACAACTGTAAAAATAGGCTAAATTTTGCATTTAACAATTTCGCGCATTCAAATTCAATTTTTAGAAACAGTAAAAACTATTTTTTTCTGAAATTTAATAAATTGGATTTCTATTTCAAGAAAAGTTGTGTTAAGTTTAAAAATTTTGGAATTCAATTTTGACAGAAACAATTGAAAAATATAAATATGGAAGGAAATTGATCGTACAATGTTTCCTTCCCGTATTAATGATTGATATTTGATTTGAGGAATCAGTGATGAGATGAGTCAGGTTAGTTCTGTGATGATCAAACATTCAAACAGCGGAACGGTGTCGGAAAAAAAAAAAGCGCCGAACTTAGCATACAGTACAAAGTTCATTTCTGCAGGAAAATTAAATTTGTTTCATGGAAATTATTAGGAAGAAGAAAGTAAAAAAAGAACAAAAAACATTGATTAGTAGTAGTAAGATTGAATGTTGACAGGTAAGTTAGTTTCCTGTTGACAGGTAAGTTAGTTTCTTGATCTCTTAAAAGTTCATCTTAAGAAGTACAATGAACAGCAGACACATGATATCTTTATTTTTCCCAAACTTTTTTATCAATGATTGAGTGTTATCAGAATGTATCATTGAATTAGTCTCTTTGTTAATTTAGAAAAGAAACTTATGAATGAATAATGAAAATATGAGATATCAATATTCAGATTTCATGATGGATTTAGGAATGAGTTCAAAGAATATCAGAAATGTCTGATAGTGTTGCACGATGTGATAAGAATCGCTACACTTGAGAAGTTTCTTTTCCCATAAAATTAGCGTCAACTATAAAATTATGTGACATTAATATATCCGTGATTCAAACAATTTGATGACTTTCACAGATGTCACATCTAATCATTCTAATCAGTAATAGATATGATATCACTGAATAATGATATTAATAAGAATAATAGAGGAGGGAGGGGGACAGGGGGGAAAAAAAGGATCCCTCTATTTAAAGTTAAAAGAACAAAATGGGAAAAGGAGGGATGAAAAAAAACAATGTAAATCATTGGATCCAATCAGTTAGATGGTCAAATGCGCTGCTAATCATAGCTGAAATAGAGTTGTTAAAAGATAAATATTAAAAGCGCAAGAGTAAGCGCAAATGTTACACATACACATTGTCTATTGGAAAATTCATCAATTAATAGTAATTATCATTAGTTAATGAATATGATAGAAACATTGGCCGTAATATATTCCGTATAAAAACATTGGCCGTAATATATTCCGTCAAATTACATCATAAGTATGATAGCTATGAGGAAAGTAGTAAAGATGGTGAAAAGGAGAAGATTATCGGTTGTTTGATTAGTTGGGCGTTGTTGGTTGAATGAAAAGGAAAAAAAAAAAAAAAAAAAAAGAGGATTAAA
>NW_018108261.1:39711-42368 GCF_000183805.2 Loa loa
AAAGAAAAAAAAAAAAAAAAAAGAGGATTTAAATCCTAGCTGCTGAGAAAAGAAATAGAGCAGTTTAGGAGAAGTTGGTAGAATTTTGAGAAGAAAAAAATTTGCACATTGCGGAATGATTACGGAAGACATTGCGGTAAAGATGAATTGAGTGAATAATAATCGATGAAGACTTAATTATTGGAACTTAAAATGCTATAATTAAAATATGAATATAATGATGACATTTTCACTAACATATTTAACAATGTTAAAAGTGAAAAATATTCAAATAAATGCACATATATGTCATTTCTTCCATTTTTTTTTTCGACATAAAATGAAGTAAATATTTGTTTTTTTGAAATTAATTCCAAAATGATTAAAACGTTCAAAAATGTTCGATTTAATCATTTCTTGAATTATTCAACTTATTATATGGCAATAGAATAAGTTGATAAATTCAATCTGATAATCACAAATATCAATTATCAGTAAGCCATAATAATGTACTAACTACTAAATGATTACCAAATATTCATTAAACATATAAGATTTGATATTAAAATGAGGAAAGTTAAAAGTTAGTTAAACAAGACATGTATTGATGCTAATTAAAGACGAAAAACA
Organism: Loa loa; assembly: GCF_000183805.2. NCBI lineage: Eukaryota > Metazoa > Nematoda > Chromadorea > Rhabditida > Onchocercidae > Loa > Loa loa. The sequence goes on from NW_018108261.1 coordinate 40,321, forward strand.
CGTGAAAGCTATGAAATAGTGCACGATATTTGAGAGTAAGTTTATGTGAGCTTTGAGCTTTTAGCTGAAGTAATAAATAAGCCAGGAAAAGATGGCTTAAAAGAGTAGGAAGAAAGAATTTAAAATGATTGTCAAAAGATGAAACAAAGAATGAATGTTGTATTTTAGTTGCAATTGATTGAATTAAACTTGAAATGAATTTTACACAAAAATTCATCTTCAATGGTAACTAACAGCAATATAATTCATTACAATGCGCTTTGCTTAATTTTTTCCCTTTTTTTTTTTTTTTTTTCAAATTTTAAGAGGCTTTTAAAAATGGTCTATGTGAGAAGTTTCATCCGGTTGAATAAAAATACATTGAGGAAAGATTTGTAGCCAATAAAAATGAATGCAGAACTTGATCCGATGGAGTAAACAGAAAGTGTTGGGTTATGGTGCTGGATCAGGAAATGAGTATAAAAATAAATCCGATCAATTTATTTAAAACAAAAAAAAAATGCAAGATTTTGTTCTGAAGTGAGAAAATTTTCCTTACACAATCTTTTTTTTTGTTAATTATTATTGAAGAATGAAAGGGAACGCATTTACTGTAGTAAAATAACTTGCCGGTAAATTACAGGATGTAAAGAATGCAAGCCGTAAATTATTGATTACGGCAATGTTCGGAAAATTCAAAGGTAATGAATGTTCGAAGAAATGCGTTATCTAACTTTGCATTTGTCTATCAATCAGTTTGTAATGTCAAATAGGATGGCGGCAATATGTGGTGAAATGAAGAAAGTGACCAAAATGATAAATTGGAAATGGTTTTCTTTTTTTCAGTTTAATAAAGAAATCATTTCATTCAGTAATTTATTTCCAATAATATTTTGAACTGAAAAAAAAAGAAAAAGAAAATAACAACAATTCTGAGAATGGAAAGGAAAAAAAAAACTTGAAAATACATTATATAGCACGAAAGAAAATAAGTTCTCCTCACTATCATCCAATTTCCAGATCGATTTCATTTTTACTACAATTTATGAAAATGTTTCCATTCTCATTCCCACTATCTTTTGGCTAAAATTTTTCCCAAAACTTACAGAAAGATTAATTTCAAAGTAAGTATGTAATCTTAATACTTTATCTTTTAGGAATTGGAATTGAAATTTTTGGAACAGAAAAGAAATGAAATAAAAACGAAAAGTATATTAGAATGAATGAATTGTTTGATGCAATCACGTGATGTCTGTTTGTTTCATTTAGCTAATTGCTAATCAACCAATGTTGATAAGAGCAAGAGTATCATCAATTATCGATAATTAATTTTCAAATTTATCCAATGGGATGGATGAAAAAGAGGAGTTGAGAAAGTTTCGTGCAATACTGTTTTCTGATGTGTATGAGGAGAGGAATGAAGGAACTCCCTGAAATACGATTTACTCTTCTTCAAGAAATGATTCATTTTTGAAGATTGTTGGTGATAGATAAATTTTAAACAAATCAAAAATTCTTAAAATATTGTTAGTAAATAGTAAAGCTTTTTTTCACTTTTTTTTTTCTTAAATTTAAGAAATTAACTGAGATTTTTGCTAATTTTTGATTTCAAATTAATGGGTCAAAGTTTTTCTTTTTTTTGTTTTGAATAAAATATCCTATTTTAATTAACATTCTACTATTAACCTTTTTTTTTCCATCTCTTTCGTATTCTCATTTTTTTCCCCCATAAATTACAAAGGAATATTTTTGTCTTTACTTTAGATGCATTAGTTAAACGTCGATCAGTTTGTTTTTTTTTCAATCTAGAAAATATTAGTATCAAGCTAATGTTAGCAAGAATTTAGCCATTTAACTAATTAATAATGCTTATTCAGGTTGATAATTAATTAATATATTGACAATATACTAAGTATATTGATCTATAAAAATCAAAAGAATGTCAAATGATGAATAAAAGACGATTTGATTGGATTAAAAAAAAGTTTCGAATTCAAATTTACATTTTTCAAAGTTTCAACAATCAAACATCTCTCTCTCTCTCTCTCTCTCTCTCTCTCTCTCTCTTC
>NW_018108261.1:42999-57649 GCF_000183805.2 Loa loa
AAAAAATGTCACTCCAAATTTTGACAAACTCTTAAAAAAGGCCTATTTTGCATTCAATAAAACATACAAAGAAGAAAATAGAGTAAGCTTAGATTAACCTAAAATAATGCATAATTAACAATGCCACGAATTGACTTGCCTGAATTTTACACTTCCATTTGTTATGATTCTTCCATTTTCTCTTCTACTTCCATTTCTTACTCTCAACACTTTTAATGGTAAGATCATTTTAATGTTAAACTTCATTTCCTATTTTATTCGTTTATAGCAGTACTTGACGTGCAATAACTGTATTTGACGTGTAATGGACATGAGATGACTGTACTTGACGTGTAATGGGCATGAGATGACTGTATTTGACGTATAATGGACGTGAGATGAAACAATGATGATTACCATCAATTTTTACTTTTAATTATCAAACTTTTCCATTCACTAATTATTTTACGCCTTATCCATCTTCTTTAAAGATTAATTAATTTCTGTCAATAAAAATACTATCATACTGCATTATTCATATCACAAGTATTTCAACTTGTTAATTTTATGATTTATGAATGATCCATTTTATTCATTTTAATTTGAATTAACGATAATTTTTATTAGCTGCTAGCATGATAAAGCAAAACATTATTCCTATTTTTATTTTAGGTAATCAGGCTGAATTATGCATTCAGACGTATCCTAATTTACAAATTACGTGTGCTACTGCGTACGAGCAACGTCTTCTACTAAACGAGCAGGAATGTCGTGATTTGTGCTTGAAAATGTTAGCCCAAACATGTCAAGTACAACAGAATAAGGTAATGTTAAAAATCCAGAACTTTTATTTTCCATGAAATGAAAGAAATATCAAATGTTGTGATGAATCGTTGAAGTTCATCTGACATCAGCAATTATTTCATGTTTTCTAACTTTCAAATTGATCATGAAAGATTCTAAATGATTCAGAATCCAATGAATATATCTATGAATCTTATGCAAGCATTAGATTCGACCATTTGAAGTTTCGTCCAGTTAATGAATGAATTAAAAGATAATTAATATTATGAGACAATTATTTTTAATGAAAATTCTGACAACATTTCTAAGTCATAATGTATAGCTTCTATAATTTACAATTTAAATACCTGAAAATTCTAATGATCCATCTTGATGAATTGTTTGTTAATTTCAGGGCAGAATGTCAACTGTATGATATTGTGGTTGCCTTACAACGAAAACATTCATGGCAAAAAGGTAAAATTTCAATTTTTCACTTCCTAAAAACTTATCGACGTATGATGATACATCTGGAATCAATAATTTCCGAGAAGATGTTCAGTTTAATTATAGCCTTTCGATATTACTACTACCATCTTTATCAAGATTGTTTCCTGATCTTTTATTATCATATCTTTTGCTAATCAATACTGCACTTTGGCTTATATATGCTGTGAATAGTTCATATATTATGCATTTTTAGAAAATCACATTACAAGTATGGAAATTGGGATCATAGGTGAAAGCGATGATTTTGCGTTAGTTCATTTCCGTTAACTTCATAATAAGTTATATTAATCTTTCAATCTTTTCTTCCCATCAATATGAATTATCAATTGTCACATTGTTCTTGTCATCACGATGAATTGTTACGTTGATAAAATACCATTATCAGAAAGTACACTTATGATCAAATGACTAATTGTGTATTTTTTTACTTAATTAAAAACAAAAATTAGACTGTATTTCAGGACGAAATCATGTGTACCATCCATAGTACCAGCTATTGGTTTCCTCTTGCTCCTAAATGATGACTGTAATGTTGGACTATCGGGTCACCAAAATGTAAATGTTACTTCCAAGCAATCGACATTTATCACTCCGATTGACACCAGTATTACCAATGAGCAAAGAAAATTCCTAGTACCAGATGACAAGTTACAAATTCAGAAGATAGAAACAAATGCGACAATTGGTACAACCAAGTTAGATGCATCACCATCCTATTACTATTCTTCCATAAGTGATCTGCAGCATGAATTTCGAACTACTACTAATGTAACCAATACAATAGGCATGTTTACTGTTCGTTTTTTTTGATAAATTTCACTAAATGCTTCCAGAAATAGTTTATAATCTCGAGATAAAGATGATAAGAAAGTGGACTTTTTCCATTTGTCCAATATCTTTTATTATGAAAAAGAGGGAGAATAGCAACAGCTTTAATTGTCATCATTGCCATTATAATGATGACATCATTATAATGGCAATGATGACAATTAAATTGAAAAATAAGATTTGAGAAGGATTCTATCTGTATTCTTTGCAAACGCTACAAATATAGGTGTGTCCTTCCAACCTGCACAATGAATTTTTTAGGAACTGACCTCAAAATCAGAACAGGTCAGGACAGGTTTCTCTGCCAGTTTCTAGCAATAAAATTGTTAGGGTATAAGTTTTGTTAAACCATCATCCACGTCAATAGATAGATTACCTTGCAGAATTAAGCGAGCTCTATCTATCTGGGTCTGGAGCTAGAATTGTCCTTCTTTCTCCTAAGATATTTACGAGGCTAGCGAGCCTATCGTATCCGTGGATACACTTTGTCTGACCCTTCATTTGTGACATATTTGGCATGAAAGATCCAATCGAAGAGAAATAGCAGTTTTAATTATAATAATATATTATCAGCCTGATTATAGCATTAAATGATTTTAAATTTATATTCAATTTTAAAAGTAAACATCAAATACAACCTTCCAGATTGCAAATCCGGTTTTTCGATTTATATTGAAGTGATCGATGGTATTGAAGTGATTGCTGAGGGTTTAGCAACATTTCAGACACGTACGCTTGAAATGTGTTTATATATATGTACGGAAAATAAGGTTGCACCGAAAAATCTACTTTTTTTTTCTTTCATTTTGAAGATGTCAATTTTCCGCATTTGTCATCATATGGGCCAACTCTGTGACTCGAAAGTCACACATATCCATAAAATTCTGTCAACGGAAATAGTGATGATCTTGGTGATTTTTAAGAAATTTCTCACTTCAATTTGATTTTTTCAGCTGAATGATAGAAATTTTTCACCGATCGGATGTCATAGTGCCCAATACAACCGGATCAGTAAACGTTGCATTTTATTCAATACATCAATTGCTCCAACTGGAAATGCTAAGTATATTTCAAATAAGGATACGGTATATTTCGAAAAGATTTGCATATCCGGTAACAATTTAACACTCACCTAGTCGCTGTAACGGTTAAATTCATATGATTGAAATTATAATTCTAATTCAAAGCTAATATTTTATATTTGCGAACCTTAAAAGTTTGTTGGGGAAAAAAAAACATTTGTGTATTTCAGGTAATTATCAGATTTTGAATTTATAAAGGAACCATTTTGGACAGTAAAAACAAAAGAAATTTTTTTTTTTATAGATATGGTTCATAATAAATGTAGCATAATTTTACATCGTACACCTCAACATATACTTGTTGGGCATGCAACCGCTGTAATCAATGCTCCATCACATAATTACTGTATTGAAATATGTTTACGGTCTACGGTATGACTTAATAGAGTCATATAGTAGTTTTTGATACAATAACTAAAAGCAATGTATTGAGTAATGATGACCATTTTACTTTTTTTTTTTTTTTAATGATATATTATCAAGCGTTTATCCTTTTTACTTCATTATGTTTCAATAATTTACTACTGATAACGTATACAAACTCTAAATCATTTTATATATCTTAACAGATTTTGAAATATAACAATTGATAAATGATATGAGAGATTAGACGAAAATTAAAAATTAAAATAAAATTTTTAAAATTAATTCGTTGTAATATTCAGATGAAAATTATTGATATATCTACAGGAAATGTTAAATTTCATATGTCGTTCAGCAATATATTTCCATGAATATCAACGATCGAATTGTATCCTCAATAAAGATTCTGCTAAAACACGTCCCAAATATTTCATCAATGAGAAAGAGCAAAAATTGGATTATATTGAAATGGATGAATGTTTAATTCGTGGTATGTTTAATTTTAGCAACAAAGGAAGAGTATTAGTACTACTCATTGTATATCCTTTTAGTGATTAATTAAGATGATATTAATTGATAATTTCAGTATTACTATTATTATTTCTTCCCATTTATCATCTCTAACAAATGTACTGTTTAAAAATAAATCATTTTGCAGATCGGAAATGAAATTTTATGTTCGATTACATCAGCACAACATCTCTCTATCTTTTATTCATCATAGCATTGTTTAAATTGGGGGAGGGGGAAAAAAAAAAACTACATTGAAATTTATTTCTCATATGTCACCCACGGGTGGATTTAGAACAATGTTCATTTATTGTATTGCTAAATTAAACTCATCTCAAAAATATCCTTCAGAACTATGTGAAATATATGTATTTTGTGCCATCACCAATGATGACACCTGTTGGTAAATCGAATTGTCATTCGATTGCATTTGACAAAAAAAAAAAAGATGAACATTTGCATCTAGCAGTTAGGTCAATATATCTGTCTGCTTAAAACGATTACCTATAATTAGAATTCATTGTGATTCCATTTCATGCCTATTATTTCCTCTCACTAATTGAATCAATCGATGGATGTTTTAATTTTCATCAAAATGACATGCAAACTATCTCAATGTCAAATGAATAATCAATACTGCCAATTAAATAAACCAAATTAATTAATACGAATGAAGTGATGCATGAACCAGGTATGGTATAACTTCCCATTCACTGTTACTCCATTTATACCAGTGGTTTTCAACCGATAGTTCGCGGATCACAGATGTCCGCAAGGAAGATGGAACGATGAATAGAAAATAGGTGAGAGGTGATTCTTATTAATATTTGATAAATTAAAACATTAAAAGTTTTGCATAAAGTTTATTTTCAAATCAACAGAATTTATTATTTTTCAACCTTTAGATTCATATCACAACTAAAAAAAAAAAACCAAAAATGATCTTTTAGTCAAGAAAAAATTAGAGGAACGAACCAGTGATCTATACAAACTATCATCGTTTAGATTGCTGATAATCTGTAAATACACTCTCATTCACGGTATCATCCATCAAAGATATCAGTAACAATTGCGCACTCCCACATACGGATTGGATATTGCGTAAAAAAATAATTAGGTTAATTAAAAGTTTTTGCCTTCTATCAGAAACACATAATAAGTTATACATAAGCATACAAACTTCCATCAATTCCCAATCTTTTTGATCTATTTGGTTTCTGAATCTTTCTGATCTATTAGGTTTCTGAATCTTCCTGACTATGCTACTGCGCCAATATAACGGTTACTTTGATGTTTTTCGCCTTCTTTTCGCAGTTTGTGCCCAAAAAAATTGAAATAATTAAGTGTGAAATGAATGATTTTGGAACTTCTAAGCAGTTTAAATCAAATAAACTACCATCGAAGTATTAATTCATACCAATCGATTATTCATATCAATCAATCGATTATTCATTCATTTACAGAATAAAATTATTGATAAGACAGTCTTCACAATGCATGTGATTCATATATTAGAATAATATTCAAATGATAGTTGAATTTCGATAAGATTTGTAGGAATTACATTTTCTCCTGAAAAGTGCCAACGAAGATATGCAAATTTCTTTTTTTTTTTGTAAATCAAAAAAAAATTCAACATAATCATTTGTAAGAAGTGACTGATAGCAAATTGATGGGATATCATGACCCCTGCTTTAAGAAAGGTCATTTCATTGTTCGAATAAAATTGAAATTTAGGATTAGAAATGATGAATGGAGAGATAGCTTTCTCATTCCATCCATTCCTTTCTACCTATTCATTTTCAAAAGCATTGATGAAATTGAAAAATTAATGCGAAAAAAAAAAACCAATGAGTCACATCAGATCACATCACGTCGTGTCACATATTTTCGCTTTCCCAAATAGTGGTGTATACCACAAGGTTCACCGACATATGACATATTGTTAATGGTTGTCTCTTTGTATTTGTCGGTGTATATGTGTGTGTATGTGTGTGTGTGTATGTTATTTATCTGTCTGTCTGTCTTTGTATGTGTACATTTATATTAATCATCGATAAACGTACGGTATTGTATGAAATTGTTATTGGGCGTTATTTGATGATGAAGAATGGCGGCATCGGCACCGATTCGTATTAATTTCGGCTTTTTCGAGGAGAGATCAAATTTGCTGAAAATATTAGAACTCGTAAGTGTTACTGAGATTTACTTTGTGTGATAAGAAGAATGGCGCAAATTGTTCCTTTCCAAGTTATGAAAGTTTGTTGATTAGCTGTAAAGTCATGAATATGTGTGCGACTGTCAACATATAATTGCACTATCTGTCCATACTCATTCTTAAAATGGGTATTTCATTTTGAGGTATTTAAATATTTTGAGCTTTATCAGTCGTTGATTAAGCTAACAAATGACTTCTTCATTAATTGTTGATTTTTTTTTTTTTTGGATGGACTCATTGTTCATTGTTCTTAGTTCACCACCAACTCATTGATAGGAGATAAAGCAATGATAAAATGATAAAGTAAAAATGACTACGAGAAATTTGTAAAAAAAAAATTTACACATTATATCATTAATTTTTGAGTTCCAGTGCTATTTAAATTGATTTATCACTAATTAATGTGATAATATCAACTAACAACCCTCAAGCTATGATTATATCTTTCTCTTATACTTTGTATCAGTTATTTGTCTTAAATAATTTTCAGACTTTTGGACTGGTTTGTACTGGCTTTTCCATTGGTTGCTTCCCGAATAATATTGAACTTAAATGTACACGAAATGTTTATTCCTTCAATCATTTATTTATAATAGTATGTGTAAATGCATTCGTATTTGTCTGTACTACTATCCTAACATTGTGTCATTTATGCAGTATACCGGATGCCTATTACCGGTTTAATTTCCCTATTCTGGTGATTCTTTTTCAATCAATTTTCATAAATAAAGTAGATAGGCCGATTGTAATACACGTTTCTCTCGATAAACTGTTAGTAAATAAATGGATAAATATATTCGCATTGAATAATAATAAGTATGTTAAATTGTACGATTATGCATTGGGTGGTAATTATTCTGGTTACGATAAATCCATAAATCACAAATGAAACATTCCTAACAGAAAGTTTGCTGAATGATCGTATCCATTAATAATTCTATAGATTATAATAATACTAAAATACTAAATATAATGAAATTTCAATGATCGGATTGTCTCAATGTTTCTCGGCATATGTGACCATTTTTGTAGCAATTACTCTTTTAGCCTTTTGCATAAAACAAGGATCATATTTTAGGCGAAATTCTAATTTGGACATTTGCATGATTATTTAGTCTGATTCCATTCATACAATAATTAAACTGCTTGTATAATCAAGCCAAAAAAAAAAAAACATTTTGGTAGAATGATAGATTTATTGATTGTTATGCAAATTTAACGTTTAATATTTAAGATGGTTTAAAACTAAATTCATACTTTTAGGAGAAGTTTTATACATTGCTAACATGTATACTTTATGGGATTGGAATGATAATGCTATTCGTTGCAATCCTATCAACAAAGATCATCTTCCCGTGGGTAATTGAAGTGGTAAGTTCGACAAAAATGCAAATTTTTGTAACGCTAACAAAATTTTCATCATTAAGGAATAAAATAAATAGACAAAAGCATTCAATAAGATGAAGATAAAGTAAGAGTAAGAGTAGCAAGGTAGAAGATAGACGTGATTTTTAAGGAAGTAAGTCAAGTTAAATTATATTAATTGAGAACTAAAATTCGGAAGATATCTCTAACTTAGTAAACAAGTAAACTATAAAACAATCCTAAATATTCCATTAACTTCGTTGATAGGCTAATTAGATGTCGTACTTTAAGTGAAAACATCTTTTTAACAACAGCATCTCATCATCAATTACACTCAAGGTCATTCATCAACATTCGACTTATTTTACTTATTTATCTCACTTTAGTTATTTCATTCTTCACTTAAACCTATCTCTATTGAATAGTTTAATTATAAAAGATAAAATTAAGCTTAAGCAAGAATTAATAAGAGAAATGCTCCAATCTCTTAACTCTGATTAAATTTCTGATGGACTAATTTCCATCTGTCATAATGGAAATTGAAATTTTATTTTTTCGTATTTCGAATATTTTAATGAAAAGTTTGTTTTTGATTCTTAATACTATCCAATTCAAATAGTAACTTCCTACCAGAATTTAGACTAAGTAATTTCAAGGTAATGTTAGAATTTGCAGATATTTACAATTGGAACTTTTCTACTTTACACATGTGATGCATACCAACGATGGATTACTGCCTATGCCTAATGATTCATTCTTTGGTCAGAATCAATTATCCATATTATTGCTAATAGGTTGTTGTTTTTACTGCTTATATTCCTCGATCGTGATAAAGGAATTTCATCTTTGGATACCCATTAAAATTTCAAATAGATCAAGCACAGAATGAAAAAACGGAAAAGGAGACAAAGGAAGTAATGGGATGATAATCACATAGTGCTCTGATATAGTAATTATGGTATGTCATAATTAAAAAAAAAAACTTTAAATTCCTATCATTTAACTTAAGCTGGCAGTAGACGTCCAATCGTTTCCACAATTTGGAATTTTCACGAATTGTTCCCAAGCCTAGGACTTTTGGGAGTTGTTGCTTGGTCTAGTACTTTCGCGAGTCGTTCCCCAACCTAGGGTTCCGCATATTGTTCCCCAACCTAGAGCTTCTGCAAACTGTTCTCAAACCTGTGATTTTGGCGAATTGAGCCTAAGGTTTTTATGAATTGTCCCCAGTTAGGGTTCCTGAATGGTTTGCTAAATAGTTGTGAGCATCATTGGATCAACTTGGCGCGGTTTTTGTATAAGTATATACCTCCCAAAATTCCGACTGTAGAATTTAAATGAACTAACCAAACTGGATGAGGAAGAAATGATAAAACAAACAGATTACAATGCAACTCACAATAAGGAATAGTTCGGCGAATATTCATAATATTGAAACATTCTGTTCAACTTTTCGTGTTTCATTTTTTTTTTCTAATTTTCATTTATCTTTTGTTACACGAAATAAATCTTTCATAATTTTTACAACAGAATAAGAGAGGGATTTGTGAAATAGAAAGGAAAATGATACCACTTTTCTCTGTTAGCTTTGTGTTTTAGAAGTTTTTATTACTTGCAGAAAATTCCATAGTATATGAACCTCAAATGTAATTCCACTTTCAATGTTTGTTTTATTTTGCTGAGCATTAAAAGAAACCTTTCCTTTGTAAAAAAAAATTGCTCGTTTGACAGATTAAAGTCCAAATTATTTTAGTTTAATTCAGCGGCAGGAATGCTACTTACATAAGTCATGGGTGTTTGCAAATAACATTTTAACGTCTGACCTAGAAACAGGACGAAATTGATGATCTCTTTTATTTTTTACAGCAACACCGATCAAACGCAGTAAACAATTAAGCGAAAGTAATGATGACATAGTACTATGGATGAATTGTCCCCCAGTTACGAGATAAAGAACTTGCATCTCAAGCAGGTCTTACACCATTTGGTGAAATGCAAGAACATGCTGTTAAAGTATAGGATAAGGTAAGTAACCACAAAAAGGCTTCTCACCTCCTATCTATTGTTAGTGATAAATCGTCAATAATTACAGGTGTAAATGACCTCACTATTCTTCCGTTTTCTAGTCTATCATTAATGACAAATTATCAGGATTTACAGATAGATTACCAATTCTTTTCCTTTCGAGAAAAGAATGTCAGAATTCTCCCAGCATTTCATCTTTTCAGTCATAGCTTTTTATAAGACGAGTAGTTATAAATGATACATTTTCTTACATAATTCAGACTTTTCACTGTAGAGTTGAAAGATCCTAATTAATGAATTTCATCTCCTGCGGATGCTGATGACATGATTTCCATTTTAAGCGGCATAAAATAAAAATTTATACGGTTTAAAATAGAGATCATGTCATCAGATATGACGGCTTAGTTAGCATCGATGGCATTGAGGATAACGATTGTGCTCAACTATTTGATAAGTTCTAAAATTAAAGCGATAACTGGGGGAGCAGGGAAGTGGAAAGAACAGGACAAGAAACAGGAAGAGAGAAATTGAATCTGTGGAATCAAGTTAATCATCACCTCGAATTCAGTTTATTTGTTATGAATTGTTGTTTGATTAAATTTTCAATCGAACTGTGGAAATGTTTAGGAAAGGTATTGAAATATTGTGATGGAAGTAAAAGGCGGTCGACAATTTAATCAAAAAGAATTAAATGCCAATCGAGCTACTATTCCAAAATTTTAGAATCCACGTAAAACACTAGCAGCTAAAGCAAAGAAAGCTGATGGTGTAAGTATTTTTGTTTTTGATACTAAAGGTTAGGTGAGGAATTGTTAAAGGTAAAAATGAATTGTGCTGTGCTATAATTTCACTCCTGAAGTATAGCAAAAAACGTTGTTTTAGCATGGTTTCAGCTTGGAGAAATGCAATAAACAATCGGTGAGAACTGAAAGAAATCATACCAAGGAATCATACCAAATTATTATACTTTTTTTAGAAGTTAACTTTTAGGAAGTTAACTAAAGTCAGGACTCAGAACTGAAAGTTGGGACTTATTAAGACTCAGCATTTATTTTAATTTGCAAATATATTTTAGATTCGTTCTAATGGAGAAAGGGATTGACGATGATGTCATCTGTATACATTATATGGCCCGGATTTTCCTGGTGAACAAGTCTGATTTGATGTTTTGTTTACTCTCAAATAGCATTGCTTAATATTTATGCAAAAAAGAGGTATTGTTCAAAAATCATACCACTTATCATATTTTTTCTGGAAGTTAACTTTCAGTTAACTCTGCAATTTATAGTCACCTTCAGATGACTTTCAAAGATATTGCGACATCGTCTCTAGATCATACTTTGATCAAGCAATAAGTGAAAGGGAATATACGATCAAGAAAGCAGAAAAGGAAAATATTGAAGTTTTTGTTGCATTTATATTCATTGTTGTATGCTTTATAGTATATTCGTATTTATCACTTCGTTATAGGATAATAAATCAATGAATAACGGAAAATTATAACTTAAATTTCAATTCAAATTGAAAGTATTTAGTTCATTTCACTTTTCATTTCTTTCAATATTATCAGGCGAATCCGATGTGAACATTGGAAGTTAAATGAGAGAAACACTTCGGAACTTAAATTTCAACTAAACAAAAAAATTAGCCGTTGCCACTTGCAAACAGCGTCACAACAAAATGGTGACAATCTGGAATAGAATCAAACTGTTCAACAGAACTAATTTGCTAAAGAACTGATAGACTTTTACTTTATTTTCTATTTTTTTTTGGGAATAACAGCGTTATTTATCGCGAAACTCCTCACTTTTTTGGTCATCGATTTTTTTCTCATGAATCCATAGTAGTTCAAATAAGCAATAATAGCTTTACCGTACGGGTAGATTTTAGCGCCTCATTTTTTTCCCTTAACCATTATTTCCTCCAGAAGGTAATTGCATGTTATTCCTTTCTGCATCTTTCTAGATTGTCATTATTGAGACTTCTCATGAGACTTTTTTTTTTGAAATTTGGTTTTAAATGCTCACAGCTTTAGACTGTTCGGTCTTGCGAGATTTATCAAGTGATTTCTCATATTTGCCGGCCAAGTTTTGTGAAGTCTCACTGCAAGAAATTATTTGATAACTAATGGTAAAATCAATGGTATTTTCGAAATTCGTTGCTCAATCGATAATGATATATTTCTTTTAAGTTTGTTCCGAAATATGGCAACTGTTGTTTGGTTGTCGATAATAAAAGATAGCAATAATTGGTGTGAAATTTCGTCATCCATAAACTACTTTGCGAGTTGTTCCAGAACCTGGGGTCTTCGCGAATCGTCCCTGGCTCACCGCTATTGCGGGCCGTCCTGATCGCTGATTGTTCCCCGACCTGGTGTCCTCGCGAGTCGTTTCCTGACCTGGGGTTCTCGCGAATTGCTCCCCAACCTTAGGCTGTTTTTATCCGTATGCGATGAGGTTTTTGTCAGTCTTAGTTAGTGTTTGATATATTTGGTATTTTTATTACTGTCAGAAATCGCTGATCATGTTACGTACCAAAAAAACTTCATTCAAGTTTAAAATTCCATTTCAAGTGTTGCGCACTAAAAGAATTTCGTCTCAAGTTTTGGATTAGTGTCAATTTTTAAGAAAAGTTTAATTTTTAGGCAAATTTCATGGGAATTCAAGATTTTTGCCAATTTTGGTCAGTGTTTTTCGGATCTGATATATTTACTACTGTCAAAAATCAACTGATCACGTTGCACAGTAGCGAACACACCCAAAAAAAATTTAATCCAAGTGTTGTAAATTTACGAAAATTTTTGAAAAATTCTTAATTTTTAGGCTGTTTTGGTCCATATATGTCATGCTAATCTTCGCAAAATATATTGATTTGCTATCATATCTTTTCACAAAATTATGCAACTTATCACTCAAGCGCAATTGACGGAAGTGAAAGTAATCAAATTGAGTTGACAATATGGCTGCAAAGAAAAGTAAGACGTAGTGAGATCTTCCGTTCTACCGTTAAACTTTTTTTTTTTTTTTCACTGCAAAATGACATTTCTATCCTTCTTTGGTGAAATTTTAAAACTTCAAATTTTGAATTGAAATGACCTGAATTATAAAGCGAAGAAAACGAAGAGAATAGACAGAATTGCTGGAAAGAAGAGAAGAATATTGTATTGATGAGATGTATTCGTCCCGAAGTTATCCCGAACTTAGCAAAGCTCTGTTATCTACTGCGTAACTGCAACACATACTAAATTACGATGATCTTAGTCGGAGGAAAAGTGATTTTAAAATTAAATCGATTGTTATTCAAATTTATGCTACGATATTATTTGATCTCTGAAAATGTTGAATTCTTTGAAAGAATGGCAAAGGCAAATCAGCAGTGTAATATTTTGTATGGAATTTATCGAATTCATTGAAATGTATTGATGTATTGAAATTGTATTTATTTTTATGAATTCATATCATACATGTAATTTAATATTGGAAATGCAAATAGAAAAAAAAAGTAAGTGGATATTCGTTCGATCAAATGTTATATATTCTTGAAAAAGACTCATCTCATTATTTTATGATAGGCAGCACTTTAAATTTGGAACTTTCAAGATTTGCTTCAGATAAATAAATATTGGCTTTACTTATAACTATTTTACAAAACTCTTAAAAAAAACTCCATTTCCAGATCGAAACAATTAGATATTTACGCAACCTTCCGACCTACTCAGTAGTTTTAGTAGTTCATTTGATTCTGCATGAAATAGGGAATTTTACCCTGTTTTCCAACCTTCGAATTGAATGAAAACTTCTTCCTTAGATCCTTCTGGTAATTCATTCAAATCCCTCTCCTAGTTAATTTTAATTCCACGATATTTCTAGTCATCCTTTTATAACACTGAGAAACGACAACGCTATATTTGAAACTCTTTCACTAATCCATTTGGAGTCTTTTTCCTAATTCATTTAGTCCATCATTGCCAGCGTTTGCAAAAATTGACAATTCAATAAGTCTTTATTACGAAATATTTAAGAGAAAATTCATTGATAAGTGCAGATTTCAAGATAGATTTAAATGATATCAAAGAGATCTTCCAGCAGAAAAATAAAGTAGTAGATTTGATGAACATTCCACATTAGCAACAAGCATGACATGCTACAATTCAAAATACTGACGACAGATAATACAGGAAACATCACAAATCACCCAACACTCATAGAGGACTAGGCGATACTGCATCAATTTACAAATAGGAAAAACAGTAGTTTAGGAAAATCAAAGTTAAAAAGTGAAACCGAGAGAAAAGTGGGCGCGAAATTTATCAATCTAAAGTTCAACATCATTAGCATTGATCATATGATCAGTGCCCTGTGTTTTCATAAATCATTCAACCTGTTCCCTCGTCCAATCCAACACTAGAGATAACTATACCATAAGTCAAACAGAATTACCACGCATCCTTTTAACAAAGCCAAACCACCATCAACCAATGAAAATCAAAGAGGAAAATAAAGACGGAAATTTACAACTTAATTGCAAAATATTTTTTTTACAATAAAATTGGAATAGTTCACGTGCTCAGCCAAAGTATGTGTTACATATAACATACACTTCACTCATACCTTATCCTTATCCCACCATCACTAGCTATTACAACCAGTAAATAAGAACAGCAGAGAGAGAATTTCCCTAATATAATTTGAAAACTGAAACACAGGAATAGTCACGTGCGCACTTGAAATCTTCCAGCTTTAGTAATATATTTAACACCTTTGAATGGCTCAAAAACGATGATGATACTACTCCAAAAGGAACTCTTCTAAAACGATAACATTTCAGGTTTTCCTCGGTAACCGCAAGTTCGATATCATTTATCCAGAGGAATCTGGTACAGTTTCTGTCGGATTGATGCAGTTCCAATTGTAAAAACGCTTTCTCGACGTCGGCTATGATTACATTTTCCATCATTCGAAACGGCAATAGTATTCCTACTAAATCTGGA
>NW_018108261.1:57747-91299 GCF_000183805.2 Loa loa
GAGAGAAAAGTGGGCGCGAAATTTATCAATCTAAAGTTCAACATCATTAGCATTGATCATATGATCAGTGCCCTGTGTTTTCATAAATCATTCAACCTGTTCCCTCGTCCAATCCAACACTAGAGATAACTATACCATAAGTCAAACAGAATTACCACGCATCCTTTTAACAAAGCCAAACCACCATCAACCAATGAAAATCAAAGAGGAAAATAAAGACGGAAATTTACAACTTAATTGCAAAATATTTTTTTTTACAATAAAATTGGAATAGTTCACGTGCTCAGCCAAAGTATGTGTTACATATAACATACACTTCACTCATACCTTATCCTTATCCCACCATCACTAGCTATTACAACCAGTAAATAAGAACAGCAGAGAGAGAATTTCCCTAATATAATTTGAAAACTGAAACACAGGAATAGTCACGTGCGCACTTGAAATCTTCCAGCTTTAGTAATATATTTAACACCTTTGAATGGCTTATACTTTTCACCATATAGATCCAAACGATTGACTTTTAACCCCGACACAGCCAGCTGATTAATTTTGAAATAAACAGTAATCGGTGGCGCTTCGACATTTGTTGCACCGCTCACGGAGACCTAAAAGTAATTACTTGTTCTTTCCATTTATTCAGGATGGTCAGAAAAATGTGTAGTTCGTTTTTAAGCTGCACATTCCTCAGCTAGTCAATTCAGAAAATAATACAGTAAGTGTCTTCAGTTTTCCACTTCTTATTTTAACGATTAAAAATGGTTTGCTGAATCGGATACAGATCATAGAACAGGAATTAAATTCATTCAGTGATTTTGGATTTTCTGATGAAAAACAGTTGTTAGGAAAACCGTGAAAATCCCAATTCGTTCAGATTTCTAACAAATTCGATATGTTACAAACAAAAGAACAATGTGGTTCTTAAACTGTGTTTTTCCTTTCTGCTGTGTTCACATGCACGCATTAATCGAAATATTACAGCAAACACTTACACAAAAAGGATCATAAAAAAGGAAATCGAGTTCGTGCTTCAATCAATTTAAAACAAAAGAAGCAGTTTTTAAAAATATCTACAGAAAAGGAAATGAAAACGAATAACATACAGTTCCTTTTAAAGTCGGTGGTTTGCCCAGTTCGATCTTTCCAACATTCCACTGGAGCAATTTCGTTGTCGGGTCAAAAGAGCATTTTCCAGTGCTCGATATTAGCATACAATTTTGGACCGGCTTCGGCATTGTCATCTCCACGATAACATCTTCCAGCTGAAAATTGTGATTGTCTGAAATTATCAATTACAACAAATATAACCTGTTGTCATTACTTTGTTATGTATTTCTCATTGCATTCCATGCGAAGAGACACTGTAGCACAACAGAGAATTTCAAAAAATCAAGAAGTTATACTGAAAAACATGCTTATTGTAACTAACAGCTTACAATACTATCTACAATTCATAATTCTGATAAATAACAGAGCAAGTCTGCTTCCAGAAGATCCATACAGAATCAACAAGGACTCTCATTCACTTCAATTCCCTTCCGTCATAATTCTGATAATAGCAACAAAAAGAAACAAAAACGACACTAAATTATAAAACAAAAATTAAGACAAGAAATCCTACCACTTTACCCATACTCTGCTTTGGACCAACCGTTAGTTCGATTCGTCCAGTAGTGCCTGGCTTAAGTGATATATTATGGCGTACATATACCGGTATTGCAACCATACTAAAAAACAGAACGTTTCGTGCAAAAAAAACATAAGAGGCATAAAATAAACTTTGAACATTTCGAAATTTTCTTCCTGAATGAAGCAAAAACCTAAAAATCACCAAAGCATGAGAGCTATCCATTCATCCAGGTTTCTTTTGATGCAGTTGTAAACCGGAAATGGTTTTATTCAATTTGTTATAAATGATTCCTTATACCAACCATAAAACATTCTGTCTAAAGAAAGCTCTAGAAATGCTCATGAATGATGCTCAAGAAAGCTCCAGAAAGTTTAGCATTCGGAAATTACTGCTCAAAAGAAAATTTTATTATCACTGAACTTACTTCTGCGAACCAATATGATAGGAGAGTAAGCGGAAATTTCCATCAGGTGGCACAAATGACAATACTCGCTCACTCTGTCAAGATCATGGAAACCACATTAATCAAAAAAAAGAAGTATCTTAACATCGACCAAATGTTTTGGAACTCTACCAAATGCGGGATTTATAATTTGAGACCACATGGTCAAACCGCTTTTTTAACCTTAGAATGGACGAAATATATCAGCTTCTATCGAACTGGTCCTCCGAGATGAAAATGCAAAAACTCGTTTTTCCGTGTGAAATGAAGTTGCCTCAGATAAACAATAAAATGAAATAAGAAAACACTGACTTCCCATCGTTTAAATCGTACGCAAGGGTGAAATGAGACATCATCTAACAATCTTGGATTAATTAATGTCATCGTTAGATCAGGCATGCCAGAAAGTTTACAGCAACAATCTATCTGAAAAAACATTTCTCACACATCAAAGTAGAGATCGAATTCAAGGATTTGAAAAGCCTGCCTGACTGATGGCAATGTAGGAATAAGACCGGCATTTACGGGAACATTTTAAATAAACTTTTTGAGAATTAAACAAAAACATGAATTAAAATGCAAGATATGTTTACATAGAGAATATTAAAATAGAGTTTGAGAAGGCGGAGATCGCCAATAACTAATAGGTTAGGTAAAAGTTTAAATTACTAACATATCCTTGTATCTCAGAGAATACAGTAGCACCTTGTCGATCAATTATGGCATCAATTTCCTCAATAACGTCGAAATAAGCTTCATTGTTTGTATACTTGACATCAGCTCTTCTCCAAGGTATATTTGAAAGCTGACCAGTTGGTAACACTTCCGAAACATTCGTTCGACCCATAACCTGACCATATTTGATTATTACTGAAACGAAAATACTGTCAAAAATATCTGCAGAATGCTGATATCATTTGAAACAAAAAAGTCCAACTGACCGAGTTATTTAATCACTTGATTGTCAAATTATTTGTAAATTTTACTTGGTTAGCGATAGTTCGGAGGAAATTAGGCGGTTTGATAAGCTCTTGCAAAACGTTCAATTCTGTAGCTAATGGAAAACCATTATCAAGCATTTCATCTAGCAGCTGGAACAAAATTACATATTAACAAGGACAATATAAGAAACATAAATTTCGGATGCTTGCCAGAACGAAACGCTGGAAATGATTCGAAATAGGAAGGTGTAACGATTTCTATCAGTAAATGTGATAATCGAAATGAACCATAAGAGGGAACTATGGAAATCTATTCCTATTAATTCATTACTGACATTATGACAATCATATATAAATAATGAAAAAAAATACTTCGAAAACCATGACACAATTTTCCTTAATTGCATTATCGGTGAATTCTTCGAAGTATTCCGCAAATGTAGCGATGACGCGATGCAAAAACTCGATTACCATTAATGGTGGAGCTAAAATTAATATACTTAAATATCCTGTTCATCCATATGAATAGCACGGGTAAAACGAATTCGCAGTTTCTGGCTTTCAAACTATTTCTGTTGCTTATCAAACAATAATCGGAACACAGATTCTTTAGCAATTTAATAAACAAAGAAGAATTTAACAGTGATGCATACCTCAAAATTAATCAGAAATTATATATATATGGATATACATATACATACATACATACACACATACGTGTATATATATATATACATGCACATATATATACATGCATATATATATATATATATATACATATATATATATATATGTATACATACATATATGCATATATATATATATATATATATACATATATATATATATATATGTATATATATACATACATATATATATATATGTATACATATATACATATATGTATATATATATACGTGTAATATGTATATATAAAGAATAAGTCTTTAATATAATTTCTAAAATATAACGATTCTAAAACTAGACAATTCACAACTTTTTATAAAAAATTACAAAATATAATCAATTCGTCTTTAATCATATTAAAGTAAATACTGAAAGGCTTTCGCTTTTTAATGTTCGCATAAATTACAGCTACTGCGAATTGTAAGACTCACTTTCCGATACAGTTACGGCAAGAAGATAAAGATGGTTGTGATAAACGCTGATGAGGTAATGATGGGGCGTTGATATAACTGGTGGTACATCTTCCGGATAAGCTGCCTGGAAGTATCAGCAAATTTTCATCATATATTCTTCATATTTCCTACTTTTGAATATCTTATTACTGGGTGGGGTCTGAGTATCTTATTACTAGATGGGATGGCAATGTCTGAACTGGAACATATCATCTAGAAGAAACATGGATGCTGAGAACATATCCACTTCATATGTTCAGTCTAAAGAAGATGGTATGCTAACAAATCACAGTATGCATACTTTGGAAAAAAACTCATGGAACTGATGTTAAAATGGACAAGCCCGAAATAGTCTTTGTATGTCGCGAACAATTTTATCCGAATAGCTTATAAAATACCTTTTTTTGAGCCTCGAAAAAGTAATCACATATCGACCGATGAATAACGGATTTCCAGTGTTTCTCGAGAATAATGTCGCTGAAACATGACGCAGTAATACGATGTTTGGAAAGGAAGAAGAGATAATATAAGACTGATTCTAAGTTCATCCTTGAAGCTGATCAGAAATTCTAGATTCACATCAAGCCATTTAGTAATAAATTGTCAAATGAACTTGAGCGCACGAAAGGTAATTGCAGAACAGCGCTACCTCTTTGCCACTATCACTCGTAAATTATCACGCCTGTTCAAAGAAAATAAAAAAGACTTCATCTTGCCTCCACCTTCAATCCATAATTTCGTTATTAGGTCGTTCATCTCGTTTATCAATGATCACTTAATAAAATTTTTGCTCCTTGCATTCATGTCATTGTCAACCTTGTTACGAACTTTCCTAGGACTTTTGAAACGGCGATTGGTAATCACTGAGGTAAAATGGACTATTTACCAACTAAAATGGACTATTTACTAAAATGGACTATTTACCTAAAAATGGACTAAAATAGACTATTTACCAATTTATTTACCAACGTATTTACCAACTCAATTCAATATATTTTCCTGACACGTGCCATATACACATCCAGTTCTAGTCATAAAAATATTGGCCAGTACGGATTGCTAAACTTAGCATTCTTCTCAATTAACCATCAGTGAGCTTGCGATCTCTAAAATTCCGTCGCAAATAACATCCCCCCTGCATCCCTCCTTAAATGGAGTTTCTAAACTGCAATGTCGATAGCCCTGAATTACGAAGAACGAGTTATCCATTATTCCTATTGCATCAATCTGTTCCCTTTAACAGCTCTAACATGGTCAAATTCACACATCTAAATGTCCGGAGTAACCATTGTTAACAAGGCAGCCAAATCTCCTCAAAAAATCCCTTTCATTGATTACAAAGGGCCTTTTGTTCCCCACTCTTTGTTGATTCCCTTTTTTCGTAGATCTCATTAGATCAACTATTGTTTCTTTCTTCCGTTAATTTTCTCCTCGATATACATTCTTCCCTGACCATCAGCACCTTACCATAAACAAATAATCCTTTTAAGCCTGTTAACCAAAAAGATGGTAGAAAATTGCTAAAAACTTTCACTTCTCCGCCATTTCATTTCCATTTCAACAGTTAATGGATGGTTATAATTCGCTATTGTCCAATTCATATCAGCTAAATTAGGCATACACTAGACCATTCCACTATTGCAAACTTACTGAAATCAAGGACTATCACCACGGTTCAAGACAATCTGATCATCAACTCAAATTCATCCACGCTACTACTGTAACCGTCTTTACTTAATTTGTAGTCAAGGTACATTTTTAGCAGATGGCTTAAGCCATTTCAATCATTCCTTTCGTAATTAAGCTCACTTAAGATAGAGTAGCAATGGTACTTCTCGGTGACCCACTTATCCAGCAGCTCTCAATTATGATATTCATAATATATAAATTCCAATTCATAATGCTTTGGAACAAGTACGATACGGTCAAACCAATTCAACTTCAAGTATATCATTCAGTACTCATTCAACTTCCATCGTAGAGGGTTTTTATTCACTTAATTCGGCTTCATTCTTGCTTTTTCGGTACCACGATTCCTTTTTTTTCAGTATAAAAGCAATTACATTCACTACATTCCTCGATCTCATTTGCAATGGCATTCCCGATATATTTGAGTCCACATTAATTTCCCTCTATTAATGTTCTCAGCTGAAATGAGGCCACAAATATCCTAACCTAGCCTAACTACTAGGCCAAATTTGAGGAAGTTCCCTTTCGACTTATGTAGACCTTCAAACTATAAATACAAGCATCGTACTGAAAATAATATTAGACATCAATTTAAAAACTGAAATTTATCTCAAAGCAAAAAAAGAAAAAGTCACTCAGTTATCAACAGAAATGAACTTTGCAGAGAGTAAACAATTGAGATGCAACGACAAGACGTATGTGGATTACACACCAAATTATTCCCTCTACTACGGGGACAAAATGTGACATGACTTATTAATGATAACATACCCAGAAGTATTCACAATAAACAGACTGTTTAGCATTTTTCTTTCATCAGAACATGTCCATCAATAATGGAAAATAACGAGCTCAACAAAAGTGACTTCCCCAACCTGCGAACTTCGAGATCAAAGCTTCCAAGAAAACGAACCACTGCTGCAAAATCCAGATAGAAGTAAATCGTCTAATCCACTGTATCAACATGACTAATAGTAACTTTATTAGAGATATCATTATCATCCATTATGCCCAAAAATTTTGCTAGAATGTACACATTTCCGAATGTACACAGAAAATACCGTGTGTGAAAATGCAAGCAACAAAATTTTATTCACAAACTACCTTCTCCTTTTTTCCTTCTTTTATGAGAAAAGGAATGAAAATATATTGGTCTATCCAGCAAGTGTGCATAACTTGCAAAATTACGACGTAATTCGCATATTACATATCATTAGAATTCATCAACTGCTAAAGAAGAGTCCGAACTGCAATTCATGTTTCTATGCGTTGTATGCCTAGTTTATATGCGCCAATAATTTTGGTATGGATTTTGAAAATACTTGCTTTCTTCGTAAACAAGCAGCAACACGGACAACTCTCACGAGATAATGAAAAAGAACTTTGAGCAAGACCTTTAAAAATTATCAAGAAAATATCTGATTCGGAATAAAACTCAAGTCTTGTGGCCAACCAAGTTTTAAAAAGCTAATTAAACATATAAACATTTTGCACTCGTGAATGACGAAACAATCCGGAAAAACAAACAGTCAAATAAGGCATCACATATTATTACTGCTACGACTTTCTTGGATTTGAAAACACGTTTAAATGACGATTATTTAAGGATGAATTCAGACTATTAAGCTGAGCAGGTAAATTGTTCATATTTTGTGATCTAATTTCATCTGTCCACGGATACACTCCCTGGCATGATATTTTCTCATCTTTTGCAGAGGAATGGAAAGATGACTGTTGCCTTGAATTCATGTTTTTCTCAAAAAACGAATGATTTAGGCGTCCTGACATCCCAAAAGATGTCAAACGAAAGTCTGGCTGAAACTGCCGAAGTCCATCTTTATTCACTGCAGCTGACCAAAAAGATGAATGCTGCATCGGATTCCTGCAATATGAAAATGGTTGCACTATTTTTTTTTCGTTTTTTTTGTAAAACATAAAAGACAAACCAAATTAGCCCATCTTTCAAATCATCCTGCAAATCCCAACATGATTACTCTCCATTCAAAAGATTTTGGAACAAACAGAATACATGGAAATCCCAAGTGAAAGTAACTTACTGTTCCATACTGCTACCTACTACGCCACCGCCATATTGTCCCGGGCCACTTCGACCCTGTCGCGTTATGTTATATCTACCACTGTTCCTACATTTTGATCGACCACGTTTTGACGTGTATCGTGCTTTTTTGCTTTTAGGACTATCAAATATGTGCTGACCTAAACAAATATTACTAGATAAATGGTTGCATTTGAAGCATGAACCATAATATATGCACAAATCTGCTACAAATTCAAAAACGTATGTAGGAA
The DNA here is from genome assembly GCF_000183805.2 of Loa loa. NCBI lineage: Eukaryota > Metazoa > Nematoda > Chromadorea > Rhabditida > Onchocercidae > Loa > Loa loa. Next base: position 65,899 of record NW_018108261.1, read on the forward strand.
GATACTGTAAAGTTGAGTGAAAAAACTTGAGAGGCATTACTAGAAAAAGGGCTAATATGCAGATCCACTTACTTCTATCGCCGACTTTTACAGACCGGTGTTTAGCTTTATACCGTTGTTCAGCTTCATCATCACTAAACGCCAGCATGTCATCAGGACACTCCCCGTCACCATCCCAACAGCCGTCAGTTGCCTTCTCGCTGAAAAACATTTATCTATTAACAAATACATTCACTCCATTTAGTGCTGACCACTACTGATTGTGTTATAACTCAAAGTCGATCTACAAACAATTCAACAAACAGAAAGAACGTAATAAGTGATTCATTAAATAGTTACTACTGTAGGCTTAATTCAAGATGTTGCGATAGTACCACTTAAAAATACTATCGTAAATCATACTAAACGAATGTTCGTTGACACTGATCACTCACATCATAATCAAAATATTTCAGTTCCCACACCTTCAATCTCATCAAACTCAGCTGTATTCATTCAAATAATGAAAAACCCACTGCCTCAACTTCTCCGTAAGTACTGTATGAGTGAACTGAGAAGCCGCCGGAGCATAATACATTGCAGTACCCACTTTCCACTCACTTGCTTCCTTAATATCATTGAAAAGAATCGCATACATTGGCTTAACAACCGGTCCAAAGATGTCAAATACCTGGAATAATGCGGCAATCAAACCATTTAGTCAACAAATTTACCAAGTAAAAACAAGAAATAACGGAAGGAATTGCAGTTTAATTTATTCTGCAACTTGAAGAAAACAAAAGCACGTAAGAGTCACACCGTAAAGCACGCAAGAGTCACACTGTAATGGTCTGGTACTTATTACGATAGCACATAATCAAAAATACCCTAGACCAACGTTCCATCTGCTCCATTACGATTTCATCAATTCTGTTGAAAACAAAACTTTAACAGTTGTCGAGGAGTTTCAACAAGCTATTTAGAAACCAAAAATTTTCCAGAAAGAATATCTGTTCCCCGCTCTTCCTCATTCATATAGAAAAAAAAGAAAAGAAAAAGAACAGAATAAATGTACCCGTCCTACAGCGTTGCGTTCAGCATCGAAAATGACAGTCTCGAAATCAAGTGCAGTATTTGAATCAGCCTCAATTACTACTGAAACCAGAACAGAAGTTGTATTTATATTACGCAATACATAGACTGCTTATATATTAAAAATGTTAAAATATGAACGTAATACACAGAACTAATACAAAAAGTCTACAACTAATACAAAGGAAAACACAATGACAATCTATTCCGTTTGAGGACAAATACCGTAGAAGAATATTTCGACGACCATTAAAACCCTTCATATTCATAGGATGATATATTTTCAACGATAACGGGTTGAACCTTGGTTTATTTCATAGTAATATGATATTTGAGAATATAGTCACCGATTACAGGTAAAATCCGCCACAGTGAGTAATACAGCAAAACAATGAAACAGCATATATTCCCGAAATTTCTGCATTACCTAATCTGTCGACGATGTTCATAATTTTCCCAAACTGTTTCAAGATAATGTCTTCTTCAACATGAATCCTGAGTTCCTCGATAGCAGGCATTGTATCATACTCATGCTCAATAAGTTTCGCATTTATTTTCGTCGAGTTGGCAACTTCCACGTCATCGTCTTCCTCCTCTTGCTGTAATGACGTTTGCCGTCGAGTAATTTCCAAAATTCTAAAAAAAAAATCCAGGACAGAATTTTAATTAATCGCGAAGAAACAATAAGCTGATTATTCAAAAGAATCAACAAACGTTCAAGATTTAAACCACAAAGTTAAGATAAAAAAAAAAGTTCGTATTACCTAAATTTGACAGTCAAGATTAAGAAATATGGTGTTAAAAACTGAAACGGTTACAAACAGTTAGCTAAAATAGACCACTACCCGCACTTATTTGAAACACAGAAACTACTCTACTTAGCTGGCAAAGCAAAAGTCTTTTGTCTATTTAACGCTCCTAATCCCTTCAACTGATTTCCCTTAACTGAACGTAATGGAAATTATCCATTACGTTCCAAACGTCAACAATGGTGACGAAAATGTAGCATTCAATATTGTTGAGTGAAATAAAGAAACAAACCTATCGAATTCCTCATCCGAACTATCACTGCTCGACTGAACAGTCAGCGCACTTCCCGACCGTCCACCATTGTCTATCGTACAGTGAGCGATTCTTAAAACAATACAGTGTTGAAAAAATAGTTCTGATACAGTCGAAAACACAAAAAGCAAAAACTATTATCTTGTACAAAATTTGGAATGATTCTAGCAAACCTAAAACTTGTTGGATCGACAATACTGAAACGGTCAAAAAAATAATCGAATGACATACATCCCTTGCATACCAAATCAACGATGTTAGTTACAATTTCCGCAACAGTTGTCTGCAGTAGGTCATCCTGAAATGGACTTCCTTTATGATTGAAGCAATCAATGTACAGACGGCCAAATCAATACTGGCCAAAATTAACAAAACCTTATAACCTTCCCTTCGTTCTGTACATACCACTCCCATATTACCTAGCTTCAGAACGTTGCAACTTTAAGAAGTATGTGAAGTTTTATCGACCTGAAAGAGTAATCAAATATAGAAGGAAGAGAAAACCTTGTCAACTTCGTTATTCACATGTACCATTTGTACCTTACTTACGTGATCATTGCAAGCGATAATGTCATCAGAATCCATTATGATATCCTGAAATGAAGAAACTATGACATGGGTGGAACATTTTTGATGTGCATCATTGCTTCGCCTTTAATACATATAATACTCAGGTTCAATTGCGCTTGATCCATTAGCGCTATGAAAATTGTAATTTATGTGCTAGTGTTACGTGGAAACGAGTGATTTCAAGACACGCGTTCTAGTATTACTGGAAATCAATTTAAGCGGTATGTATCACGAAATGAATGTCGCAAGGTATATAATTATGCATAATGCTTCGTAAATAATAAGATGTATGTCGTGTGTTGGATGTAAAAGTACACAACAATTTCCAGCACATTATTAATTCGTCCCATAAACTTGAAAATTCTTTAGAAATTTTTTTTTCTTTGAGAAAATGGATAAATCCCACGCAAATTCGGAAGAAATAAGCTGTTAATGATTTCGCAAAAGTTAAATTCCCAAGTTTTCGAAACTCTAGAAACCAGAAGTCCGAAATTTCCAAGAAACTAACTTTCCAAAAGTCCAAGAATGGAGAATCCTCAACGCCCAGCGAAATAAATACATCGTGAGAACATTTCAATCACGCGGTCCTAGAAGAGGGACGATACGACGAAGCTTGTCTCAATCGAGTCCATTCTGTTCTGCGAGTTGGTCGATTTGGGTTGAATGGGATGTGTGAGAGCTGATAGACTTTGGAACTGCCTTCTTCCGGTTAGAAGATAAAGATAGGATAGCTGTTTATGGAGTATTAATTGACAAGAGTGCAGTGAACTGGATCCGGTTGAGTCGTGTGATTTTTTGTTGTTCGTAACTTTTGTCAAGATTTGCAGGGCTCTTAGATACCTCGTAGCCCGCCTATTTCGTTGATTTGTGATACCAAGTTAGATAATATATATCGTATTTGTCCTACTTCATCTATATATAATACCAAAACTGCTATCTGAAATCTCATGTTCTATACATTATGGATTTAGCTTATTTCCTGTTGCTGATGATATGTAAAACGCACCACGTATCATAGCAAAGCTTGAAAATTTTCGAACTACAAATTTTGATCCATTAATAATTAGCAAATCCATCCTAAATTATTAACAAATCAATGATCACTTGGATATTATCAGTTATATACTGTTTACGTTAATATCTAAAGATTCGTGCTAAATAAAAACATCAAACGAATTTTACAGAATGGTGGAATTACGGAAACCCGAAAAGTTGGAGGATCAAAAAGGTCAACCGGAATCGTCTTCATCCACAACTACGTTGACGGTGCCTCCGGTTGTTGATTATGGTAGTGCTGCGGCATATGCGATCGAACTACGTAAATGGTTATTCACAACTCACTGCTGGGCATTTTGTCATCAGATGGCAACCATGCATTCATTAGCATATTTGGCATCATGTAACCGGCCAGAGATCATGGTACCTCAGTCACCACTCGGTGTCACGTTGCCACCATCAAGTGTTCCCCCACCAACTACTAATCTGTCAAATTCAAATCAGTTCATCCAGCGTCACGCTATTTCATCCTTTACACGACGTATCCTTGCGGAAATTGTCGATTCTATTTTTGCATTTATCGCAAAATTACTAATTGTCTACTTACTGGTGGAAATCGGTGTTGTGTAAGTATGATATCTATTCAATTTCCTTATAGTGATAGATTTCTCTATTCTACATACAGCATCGCTTGCCATTGCCTTTAACCTGGGGAACGTTTGTCAAGTAATACAGTGTTACCTGTTGAGAAAAAAAGCTGCAATTTTTAGAGCACAAAAATATTCCTGGATAAAATAATTACTGAATAATACTTTGAGATTATAGGAATCGTACTGAAACGACATTTCCAGGGATCTGGATAAATACGACCGATTATTGGGTGATGAGGCTGACTTGCATACGTTGATTGACGTAACTCAGGAATTGTTCCCTATTGAAATGCTTGCAAAAATCGTCGTCAGTATTGTCGAAGTTCGTATAATCCATCGCATTATTATGTTTTAGAAATATTTAAGAGGGAAGAAAATCTTAGGTACAGATGATTTTAATATAATACTCTTACCTTGGCTATTAATACAAAAAAAGACCTACTGCCCTTTAAATATGCACTATAAACTCATTGAAATATGTCATTAAAACCAGTATTAGTTCATTTGAAACACATCATTCCACCCCAATCAATTTCGACTTAAATTGTTATAAACAAACATACTTTTACCAGATTTCCTCATTGTCGCAAGATTTTGCTTCAGGCCTTATTTGTATCATATGGTTTTGGATCAGTACCTGCTGGGCAGACACCGGGTAAAGTTGTGTTAAATATTCAAGTGATTACTTGTTATCAAGTGATACCGATAGCAGGTAGCGAAGAGGTGAACATCGTACGAACCCTCACTGTCCCGTTCAAAAAGTCAGTTTTATTTTTTCTTTTCCTGCGTAGCAGTAGATTTCTTCGTTAATGTGATAATCGTTTGAATTCACATTCTTTGGTTTTTGTATGTAATGGAATATTTCATTTCAACTTCAAAAACCTGTTAGCATAAAAAAAATTTATTCATAATCCACATATCTCGCGGCATGCTTGTAGCATATTGCGGAGTCTCAATTGCGTTTTTTAAGGAAATCAAATTTTCGCTGTAGCAAAATGAATATGTTTGTCCATAAATGATCTCCGTACATCTAATGGCATGTATTTCAGTTCTTTGCTACGATCACTAACGAAGAACATGCTTATCAATCTGCTCTTTCCGCTCAGTGCAGCAGCTTATGCGTTTACCTATAATCGTGCTGGATATGATATCGCTGCGAGGACGATCGTTGTTAATGCTTAAAATAATTTTCGATTGGTTTTTATTACTTTGTACAATTTGATTACAATACAAAGACTGTATGCCGCAAATTAAACCATCATTATTTAGTGCGTGAGGACTACTGAACCGAATGAATTCTACAACGCACATTTTAAGCAACAGTTTTTCTGCTGATAACATTACCCGTCCTTGTTGATACGGAAAAGCAGTTTCCAAACGGGATGCATGGCATCACAAGGTATGAAACAATAAGATGACACATGATGTCACAAATAATTTCATTGTGAAACGGTAATGGGCATCATTCGATAATGGCATCACATCACTTTAATTAATCACTTTAATTATGCTATGAAGAATGAAGTTCAGCACTATTGTGAAGAGAGTGTAAGTGTAAGACCATGACCGGGTCAATACCAGTATTCCAAAACTTCTGTCTTCCCGCACTGCACATCTATACGACGAATCTCCATGTCTCTTGCTTTTTCATGAATCATGTTCTAATAGGATACCAGAATCAAGCAATCATCTACTGAATGGTTTTTCTTAAAAGCTACCAAAACGTTGTATTTGCTTACGGTAACACTATATGACTTTTGGATATTTGTGGAAGCATTCTAAACTGTCCGAAAACATTAACCTCCTCACTTCTTATAATGGAATCAAGTACATTCCATAAATTAGTTATTTCAATAGAAAAAGTGATTCAACGATTTGGAGGTGATGGCAATGGCTGTACGATACGCTGTTTTTGTTGGTACGCTTGACGAGCGATATTACGCTGCAAGCGGCTCAATCGATCATGCACGTTTTGCAAGACATTCCCAATTGCTGTAACTCGTTTTTTGGAATTATCCAACTTTCGCACATACAAGTCTAAATCATATGGTGCTTGTTGCTCCTCCGAAATTTCTTTCAGATCTATAAACAACCATGAAAGTTTACCTCATATCTTTCAAATTGTCGCCACCAGAAAGCTTCTAGAAAAAGAAGTCATCGGCAAAAAACGAGCTAAGTAACCTTCCCCTTAACCACTTATTATTTAATTGTATTGCACAGATTTCTTGATCATAATTCTTCATTTTGTATATCCATTTCTACTCGTTATGAAGGAAATAATGACATTCATAATCCCAGCCAATTGACATGTACTGAAGTACCTTCAATCAGGGAGAACAAATCAGCTTCATATCCTCCAATCTCTGGACAACCAAATACCGATAACTTACATTGCGCCAGTTCTCGGATATGCATATTTAAAGTATATTGACTGGCAAGTGCAGCATGAACGTGACTGTCGAGACGTTCCACTGCTGGTTGAACAATCCCCATAATTCCATTACTCAATAATACAGCACCACTATCAGTCATTTCATCTGGACTTGATTCCGCCATTCGATTCTTAGACAAATAAACTGAAACCTTGATCTATTAGAATGAAAAGCAATATAAACTCCAGCGTAACTACCAAACTTCAACACCACTGGCAAATCGGAATACTGTGAAATGCAAAACTACTAACCTTAAATTTTAATCTTTCACTTATATCAGAAAATTACTCTTCCCCATAAACAACATTCACGTTACATAATACCTATCAAATGCAGCCGGAGAAAAATGACAACCCCGTCCAGTAAAGTTCCAGTGGCATTCTACAGCGATGTTCAGGACAATAAGCTCTGGCTAAGAATAAACATAATTAAAAAGAACAAGTTTTAAAAATATTTCTTCTTCATTACTAAAACTTACATCAAAAAGTTGGTAAGAGAGATAAATACATTCGAAGATTTCAACAAAACAAAATTCGACTATAAAAAGTTTTTCACTCGTCAGATGACAACTGCGATATTCTCGTGAAAGACGCTGTTGAATATTAGAAAAGCAATCCTCGACCCTTTCTATCTCTGTGCAATAAGTTCAGCAAGTTAGAATAATTCTTTTCTATTCGTAATTCACTTAAAAGATTTTGAAACAGCATATGACAAAAACATTCACAAAACTCTTCAAGTATATCATTTCTTTATTTCTGCGGCTGAAGCTTCATAAATAGGATTCTTTTTCAGGATTACCAAGCCTTCCAAATATGGCGTTAGTGAGATATCTGAAAACAAAATTATTGAAGAGTATAAATAGTACTAAACAAATTTCGATGAATGATATATCTTTGAGATGTTAAAGCTCGATTTACCTTTAAGAAGTACGCATTAGTACTAAAAATAGTTACTGAAAATACAGAATGTGAGGTCCCAAAAATTATTCTTAAACTGTAGAAATACTCATAAATGTCTCAAAATCAAAATCTATTAGCGTGTAAAACGATTTATTGAAAACTCTATGCTTCCTCTAAAAAAACTCTTGGAATTTTGATAATTTTTCTAAAAAGGTAAATGAGGAATTATATGAATTGTAAAATCGAAAAGTCCCAAAACTGAGAGCAACTGGTATTGATCTAATATGGCGTAACTTAGATGGAAAACCCATGAAATAACCGTTTGAATAACAGTAAAAGAACTATCACTCATAAAAGTGGGAAAGGTAAAACTTTCTTCTGCATTGTTTGAGGTTTGCTAGTCAAACAATTAAAAAGGGATTAAAAAATTAAACTAACATTCTTCATTAGCAAGCTCGGCTCTTTCGCCGTAAGCCATCAGAACCGGCGTTGTATGAGTCTGAAAGCCAGTGATTGTTTTCGGTTTTCCAGCCTGAGCAACGACATCAACAGCTTGTCCTACTCGGACACTCACATTTACTTGTTTCAAATTCTCTGGATTCACTTCATCTTCAATCAGAGTTATCAACAATCGTGGCTGCATTGCCAGAGTCAACGAATACAGCAAATAATGTTGTCGATTGTTCAATACGGCTGTAAATAAACTCAAATATTTTCATTTCAAAAAATTTTAAGCTATTTAATAAAGCTGTAGCAATATAAATCATCGAAAATCATTAAGTTAGAGAATAACTCCAAAAATCGGCATGATGAACTGTTTTCAAGATGTGAATCCACTATAAGCAGAGCACTAAATTTTAGTATAAAATTTCAGATATTTCAAGTACATCACTGCCTTTTTCTTGCAATGCAAAAAGGAGAACTTACAATTATTGGCTTCCAAAAAGGCATAACAAATTGTAAGAAGCCCAGCAACTGCTGCAGGACACATAAGTTGACGATCAGAATGGAACGGATTCAACGTCATTGTTCCTTTACCCATATGCGTCATACCTTGAGCCAAACGAACCAACATTAAGCTTACCTAAAATACGTGGAAGCTTAGCATAACTACGAAAAGATAATAACCTGACCATGGAATATTAAGCAGAATAACCTCGTCGTGAAAGTAAGACTGCGATGCCTAGACAATTTAAGAAACAATAAGTTATGTTATTAAGAATTTCCAGTGGACCTAAACACGTGTTAGTCCATGTAACGGAGACATTTTAAACTTGAGAAAAGTAAGTAAATTGCACGAAACAAAAACTGTTTCATACCATGTATCAACTTATGACATCTACACAATTTTCAACAGTCAACGTATGGTACTGGAGACGTACTGAAAAGTGACTGCGATATTTATTTACCTGATCCTTGTGATGATAACTTGCAAGCTGTCGTAACATGGAAACAAGCCTTGCATTATTGGTACCAGCACCGACCAAACCCATTGCAAAAATTGCATTGTGAGCCGTTTCAGCATCAGCATCATGTGAAAACTTTGAAAGTGATTCCAAAATTGAAAGCTGGGGATTGGACGTACTAATTAAAGCTAATGCCAGCGGTACCGCACGTCTAATAACTGGTTCACCATAACGAATCTGAAAGATTTTTCACTACTTTATTCAAAAATAGCAACAATATTCAAACCAGCGAATGAATTAAATGGCAACGTCTCTACGAATATTTGTAATACACAATGGAATTCGCACGAAAAAAAGCACATAATCTGACTGTTTGCAGTATAATATTTCAAAATATATACCAAATGTCCAAACATCCTCAAGCTCATTTGTGCTCCAATTTCTTCACCCATAGCGATAAGACCAATACCAAGCACAGCTACTGCCTGCTGTGTCGAATAATCCGGTTTTTCGCTCGAAGCATCACCTTCCTTTTTAGGATCACTTTTGTCTTCTTTATTTGTCTAAAGTACAACAATAATTATATCAATTATATCAAGAATAATTACATCACGACAAAATCAATCATAGCCGTGATGAAAAATGAATGATAAGTAAATGCAAATGACAAACGTTTATGGAGAAAGTGCAAGTTTCTTAATCATAAGAACTACGAAACACAGCTATACATCAAATTTGTAATTTCAGATTTTTCTAAAAGTACAAGCTGGTTGATCTAAAATGATTCCATTTCAAAAAAGTACAAGCTAAAATGAATCACTACACATTTTTTTCTCTAATTATTTCCATTCTAAACATAATCTCCTATGCTACAGAACACATGCAAACAGTATAAATCATTATTGTATAATTTTTTTCATTTTCACAGAAAAAATCTCTAATCTAATACAGTCAGTAACCATTTCACCAGACCATATTATTCTTAATTCCGATCATATTACAGATACCAGTTAATTTTATAATAAATCGGAGATCGTGTCAATAAAAAGAAACAAATATCTACTACATTAACATGCAAGTACAATCTTTTGAATCAAGCATATTTCGGTCTCGACTGCATTTTCAAGATGATGCTATCAAACAGGAACATAAACAAACAGTAATATAGCATTTCAGTAATGTCGATGAAAGCGAATGAGCAAAGGATACAAGAATGTAAACGAGTTAAAAAATAAAAAAGTATGGTAACCGATGAAACACGAAAATTCAACCTTTTTTTTCGCCTCCTTTGTTTCTTTGGTTTCATAATGTTCGGAACAAATATGAAGAAGCTTTTGTATTTTCAATACATTCCCAGTTCCAGCATAAGCGCACACATCAATCAGTGTTGAAAACATGGTTCCGAAAGGGTCCGGTAATGCTCGCACCATTTCAACAAATACTTCACTTTTTTGTTGGGCACCTAAAGATGAAAGAATGAGCAACACACTTTCTTTTCATTACTATATTGGAAGAACATCCAGAATAACATACCGAGAAAAATTAGAGCAACTCCAAGAGCGACGAAACGATAATTTGAGTCCTGCAGTTCCACAGCCGTCTTTTCATTCAAATAATTGAATAACTCGCATGCTGTTATATGATCACACGTACCGACCAAAATGAATCCTATCGATAATGCCGCTAATCCTTTCACCTATTTTAAAACCTTTTAAAGTCATTTAAGATTAGATTCAATGATCATGTTTACCAAAACGGACATGCCTAATCAACTGTGTTGATACAACTAATTGTATGACAAATATGCACTTAAATGAGTCTCCTAAAAAATGTTATCTATTGTTTGCCAAAGTTTTCACTCCATTTATCCCTTAATATGATGTTGGTGCTTTCATCATCTGTTCTTAGCAGGAAGAAAGAAAGGAACAAAAATTACTTCAGGTGTGGCGGATGGTTTTGTATCTGACAACAACTTTTTAAGCTCAAATACGACTCCACCGTCTTCTTTCTTCAACACCGCAAGCCTCTTCGAATTTGCATATGCTAAGCCTAAGCCAAAAATAGAACCAATTCGCATAACCGTGCGATCACTATTTATGTGATCCATAAGGAGAGCGGCTGCGGGATCACATGTGTCTTGGATGCCTGAGGATATAATTCCTATTGCTAGAAGGGTACCTGCCTGAAAAATAACCGAGTTGATACGAATGGAGGAAGAGAAAAATCAAACAACATATAGTTCAGATTTCTTATTTGCCTCATTGCAATGGCCGGAACATAGCTCTCGTAAACTATTGTTGTATATGTAAGCTGATAACAATATCCAACATTTACGAAATCATCTACCTTAATAAAATCATCGTTAACATAAAGGAACCGATCGCACTGCGCTAAACCAGTATCGATGTCCCATCGCCAAACTAGTCCTTGACTTGCAGCAGCTGACAGCATCCCTACAAAGAAAAAAAGCTAAGGTTCGAAAATACCATTAGCATAACGTAAGCCAAGCGGTGAATAAATATACAAAAAATATATGAAACAGAACGTACCATATTCTTTATTTTTATAAAACCAGCGACTTGCATCTTCCGCTTCCGTCATCATTTTATCTACTCCAAAGCCAGTATTCACAAATCCATTAACAAATGCTGCCGCCAAATTTGATCGCACACTATCTGATGTGGATGAACCAGCAAACGGTCCTAGACAAATAATTACAACAAACGGACCAGAATCCTCTCTAGAACTTATCCTTTGACAATGACTGATTGGTAACGCCATCCACCAATCATTTAGCATAAATGGTAAAGAAATTATTGCAAAAATTTGTCGCAAAAAAAAGAAGTATTATTATAAATGACCAAATAAAAGCCTGAAAACTTACGACTCTGCTCTAAATGGCTTTTGTAGATTCCCTCCGGGGTTTTTGGCTCCATGATGTCAAGTTCTCGGGCCAGTGAATGAAAGTATGTATGTAGATTAGCATTTGAATTTAATTCCATCAGCTTTTCGCCATTTTCAACACCTTCTAGATCAAGGAAAATTTGATGCCGGCCCAATAAGATTGCCATCTGCTTCTGTTCCAATCTAAAAAAAAAAATTTGATGACCGTTTTCAAATTTTAGCATTCAAATAATAACTTTATTTCTGAACTTCATTATTCTTCCAAAAATACCCGAGCTTACATTCGTTTTTCAATATTATTACGACTAAATAAATTGCTGGACATAGTTACATGCCAGGTTCCAGTTATTCTGAGACGCTTTCCCTCCTGTCCTTGTTATATCCCTACCTTACACACAACACAATTCACCTTCGGAGATACCAACCATACACTTCATCCGCACATTGTGACATTAAATACAACTATCGAGGAAAGCAACATCATCTGCTCAAATTCAGTGAAGAAGAAAATTATTTTATATTTCTCTAAATTTTAGAAAAATTTATAGTTTCCTGTTTTCATTGGAAAAAAAGTTTCAGGAAATTCCAGAAGTGTTCTGTTAAAATGTTTTGTAGTAAGTCATTTCATATAAAAATAATAAAATCATAGTTAAATTGACCGACAGATTACAGATGAATAAATTCTGTAAAGAAAGACTATTAATGGAAGGAAACATGGACTTACATATCCTTTGTCCCAAGGACTATTTCGCGCATTGTTGGGACAGCATTCAACATTATAGCACATCTTAATGCATCGAAGTTCTTCCCGAATTTCCGGTAGATATTCATTGCTGTTTTGATCAAAATCTCATTATCCGGATCTGGCATTAACGGTGAGCAACTGAAAATGGGCATGACTACAACAAATTAAACCTCCTCAAAGAATCGAAATAAGTCAGTATAAAAATTCTTGAATATGTTGGATTTTAGCATATATGTCGTAATAACGGGCCCTTGCCACTTCAATGTGGTCTGGAAATGCTAGGATAGAAACCTTTCAAGGAAAACTATAGTCGCTGCCACATGTGACCGACTAAAGCTTATAAATAGATTCGAATTGGTTAGCATCTTAACTAGGTAATGAAACCAAAGAGATTTCAAGACATACTGTTAAATCTTCCTTATTAATGCATTATGATTTATGACAGCATTACTGTTGAGACTGTTCAAAATGGAGAAATGACGACATACCTTAGCAAATATAAACAAACCCGACCATGGTCAACTTCTTCGACATACTCAGACAACAGATCAAGTCTTTCAATTTCAATTAATAAATCACACGCTTCAACTTCAGCATTATGTTTCATATTGTGCAGTACAATTTCTCGAGTTAGCGTCAATAACTGTTCCCGACGCTCATTATGAGCATCGGTACCACCACCGCAGGAACGCCATTCCTCCGCCATTTCCATCGCTAAGTGTCTGCGCATGTAGGATTCAATATTACTCGTGAATGTTAGTTTATAATGTAATAAAGAAATGAAACATCAAACTTGAATAAAATTTGAAAATAGTAGGTTCATTTCACGAAAACTCCACCGGTCATATTTGGCTTACATTACACTATCTGCTGATCCCAATACACCGATATTCCAAATGTATCCATAATAATAATCGGGGCTCTCACCTTACATATTCATGTCCCCAATTACCAATTGGTTCGTGCTTTCCCATCATGCGATAATTGATACAGTCATTTTTGTCATCCGAAGTCATTGCTAAGACTGATATTATGTCAGCACAAAGTTTCTGCAATCAGTTCAGAATCAGAAATTTAGCTCGGTACAAAAAAAAATGTTCCGTTCATTACCGATTGTGATAAAATGGAACCATATTACAATTGATATTCAGCACTTATTGTTAAACCAATGCATGATCGCATCCACACCATAAAATAGCAGGTTTGCAGAGTAAATTTTTGCCGTACACCAACATTATTCAAATAAAATTGCATCAAATCCACATAGTTTTAGACTTAAATAATTTTACTAAAGTAGCTGAGAAAATATTTCAATATTCATTGAGTAACCGTTGCTACAGATAACCAAGAACTGCAAGTTATACATTACTTTAACAACTGAACCCCTAAGTAAGTCCCAGTTTCAGATTCTTGAATAATTTGACTGACCGCCAGTTGATAATAATGGTACTTTTTAATAAACTGTGTTATGCAATAACAAGAACCAACTTTCGCAGGTCCTTCTGCCATTTTTTTGTGGATTTCTTTAATTGCAGCATAATGTGGACGCATAAATTTCAATGGCTTTGGTACGGATGTCATGGAAGTTGTTGAAGCACGAATGATGCTTCGCATTGTCTCCAGTGTGGGTAGATACAATGAAATATCCGCTTCCTGAAAAAATTCTAAGAAATGTTTATTATCATTTATTCGGACGTTTTAAGATAATTATCTCGCTATAATCTAGTAATGTAATGTTATCTGTATACATTAAATGTGCATGTATTTTAGAAATGTGTATATATTTTGTATATGTATATATATGTATATATGTATATGTATATATATATACATGTATATATATATATATATGCTAAGACTGATATTATTTTCAGTTTAAACTGCCCGTTTTTCCCAGAATTAATGGAAACGGATAAATGGAATTTAAAAAAACCGTACGTTTAAACGTTGCATCAACATTTCCAAGTCTTCTTTCAGCTTAATATCTTCCTCAGTCTGGAATAAAAAGCATCAAAAGGATATGAAATTAACAGTAATTCTCAGGGTTTCTACCAGAAGAAGGTTAGATTTACTCATAGCTGGATTTAGAAAGCGACCGTGGTGGATCACATGCATCATAAGGCATCATATTATCGTCATACAACAAATTAAGCTACAATAAGCCTAAAAAATACAACTTTTCCCAAAGTCTTCCCTTCTTTTCCCTTCCCTTTATCTCGAAATCACCGCTACTTTTGAAGCTATCTCAAAGACTTGCTTACAAGGGTGAACATAGGATTATATGGGCTTTCCGTCCAAATACCAATAAAATCCATCGAATAATTTGTTGAAAAAAATTTAAACTAACCATTTCATCTTTTTCTTTCTTCTCTTCTTTCACATCTTTCTTTTCACTTCCATCCGTTAAACTTTTCTTCGTTATAATATCCTTTTTCTCTTCAGTCTTCTCAACCATGATTCTGGAGGTAGTGGATTGAGGAAATAAGTGACGGCTCAGATAAAGAAGCAACACGTGTACATAGTAACAGGCGTATTTAAAAGTTTTTCACATATATAACACACATAAGTAATTTCTGTTGATTTACACACGTTCTATTGCTTCATTCTTTATTTGTACTCGCTGTTTTTTCACTTTACTCATCGGATTTGATCATAATGTGTATCTTACTTTTTCTACGTACGCAAGATGACAAACTGTAAATATAAATTCAAAAAATCATTTAATAGGTTTTTACGAGGAACTGAAATCCTCGCTCTTACAAATAATGGAAATTTCTCGTGTGCGACTCCATGAAATGAATCCGTCGTACACGATTAGAAAAGACGGAAACCCTTTACTTTTGAATAAAAAGTGAAAACTTACGTAATATCTTAGTGAAACGAAAAATTTCTTACGTATATAAAATAGGAATTCGAGTATCTACAAACTAAAGCCCTTATTTCAGTGAAGTTAAAATTCTCACAGACATCTATGTGGAATAAAAAGCTGTCACATAGGCCTAGATAAAATGAAAATTTCCCACACCTTTCAACGCGAAAACCTAACTGTAAGCAGAAGTTGAAAACTTCTCATATTTAAAAAAAAGTTCTCACACAACTCCAAATAAGCGAGCCTGCTTGTTCTTAAATGAAGCAAAAGCGAAAGTTCCTTTGGTTCTGTAGGAAGAACTCTTACGTGTTTCCACGCAAAGTAAAGTTTTCCCATAACTTATGTTAAGTTACAGTAACCGAATACTTCGTTCATTTCCGTCGACAATTTCAAACGCGAAAAACTGTGACCCATTGTATAGTCGAGTCTCGACAAAAAGTAGAGAATATACGAGAGATAACATACAACAAAGGTGCATGAACTCCCAATATCCAATAAGGTGAAGCCTTCATCAAGTCCCACACACAACGACGTCAGAGTTACGTGATACGACCACGTCATGCCGAACAGTATTTCACGGATGAGCTAATGTTCCGACCAGACTGTTTGTTTACGTTGCGCTGTCATTTTACGTTTGTCGTTTTTCAACTCCGAACGTTCCGGTTCACGTCTCTCACTTTGTTAGTCCAAAGTTACAGAAGATTGAGCTCATCATCTACCTCAATCATATCCGTCCTCACTTGTTATGAAATTATATCTTTAACATAGATAAGGATTTACTAAACAGGTTACATATCTGCGCCATTAATATCAAGAGACATTGTCAATGTATAAATTTTTGTTCTTATCAATCGCTTCCATACTTCGAATTCCCTGGAATCCTTATGACTAAAAAAAAGCAATTTTAGAATCTTATCCAGTTTCCGTCATAGGCAGTATGGCTATTTTAGTGACTGATATTAGGCAGATGCTATAGTGAGTCATTATGGTTAGTAATATATATCCATTTCAAAAAACAAATATATTTTTATTTTGTTTGGTACCTCTTGTTTTTAATTTCAATGGCTACCATTAATTTTTTCCATAAATTTCGGCAAAACTTGTACGTCGCATGGATTTTTGAAATTTCTAGATGGGATTTTCAGTGTTATAGGTCACTTCTATAATTCTGGTTTCTTTGTTTTTTTTCCAGTGTAATGGCAACAAGAAGTCGACGAAGTGCAGGAAGTAATGATTCTTTAAACCCAGCAATGATACAGCTATATGATACCGGAAGATTACGTCGAGAACTGAAGCAGAGAGGACTTGATACAACAGGAACCAGGAATGTACTTGCTGATAGATTGCAGGTTCGTAACTTTTGTTGAGTTTCGATATCACTTGTATTTTTATTGTAGTTGTTTCTCCTAGGTTAATGAACACCTTCACTGATTACATTATTTAATATCATGGTATTAGAAGTCACAGTAGTGATAACAGCAGTTGAGGTGGACTACTGTTCCAAAAAAGTATTGAAATACTTTTATGCTAGTAATACCGACACTTGTGCCACTTCTAGCAACTTTTAAACTGGAATAGTAATAGTTAGTAGAAGTAATTTCATACTGTTGCTCTAAAAAATTTTTCAACAAAAGTCGTCCGAACAAAATATAGCGGTTTGGGTTTGATTAGTCTGTTTATTTAACCTAGTTTAAACTATCTTTCACTTTCGCGTGTGGGAATACTATAGTCTGCTCTTACAGTACCATTTTCCAAATGTTTCGTCATATGAAAATAGCTCTAATAAAACAATGATTAGCAAAAAAAAAAAAGAAACAGTATTAGTAATTTCACACAAGTGGAAGGAAACAGTCATGTTATATGGTAGAGATTAACTTATCTGCATATCTGCATTACAGGAAGCAGTTCTTTCGGAACGCAACAGTCGACAAGCATATTCTCCGCCACCGGCACCAGAAAAACCTGTCAAAAGAGGAACAAGAAGGCCGCTGAAGGAGGTAATTTTGTTTTTGAAAATCAAAGATCTTTACTGCCATTATGGTTTTGTAGCCGTTTTTTGGGCCAATTTAAAAAGCAAGAAACAGACTATTCGGAGATGTTTGGTTAGATGTAGGTTTAAAACTCCCTAAAAACTTCATTGGAGATCGGATTTTCAAATTTGTTCCATTTCAGGACGAAGAAAATGAAAATGAGACTGGATTGGATTCGGAACCTATCATCTCTCCAAAAAGCAAAAAAAGGTCGACATAGCGAGGAAATTGATGAGATCAGTTTGATAGAAGAATCTTTTTCTATCGAGCTTTCGGTAAAACCATTTCAGATCGTTTTAATTTTAATGCAACTGTTATCGAAGAATTAGTTTTCCATTCCCATTCATCATTACGAAGTTATAATATAAATGCAATTATAAGTTATCCCGACCATCCTTACTACAACTTCCAGTCTTAGTTGTTTTACTATTTACCTAAATCACGTACTTTTTTTCAACCGATATATTTTTCTTTTTCCAGAATATATCCGCAATTGATGAAATACAGATGGAAGCAGAAAAGGCTTTCGTACCACACTGCGTGTCCGATACTACTACAGTTCACGGAGAACCATTTCATATGCTAGAAGTTGAAAAAACTTTAACATCGAATGAAGAAACAAAATCTAAAATGGAGTTGGTCCCGTGTGAAGTGAGGATTCCTGAAATGTTTCTATTGTTTAAAATTTGATCAGGCTGTATTCAATAACTTTGGATGCCGATTATACTTGATCGAGTATGCAAGCTCAGCGTAACATCACTTTTCATTCTGTTCAATCATATTTTGACTGAATATTTTTGAAACGTCCTTCTGTTTTCAGCCGAAAAACTGAAGACACCTCCAGATGAAAGCAAACATCGGGAACCGAAACACGGAAAGAAGGTTACGGAAAGAGTGATAGTTGACGGAGAACTGACTAGCTCCAGTGATGATGAAGAATTAAGATGGCTTTATAGAACAAGAAGGGGCAAGAAACCTCGGAGAGCTTTACTTGAAGAAAGACATACATTTACTGACAGCAATAGCAAAAACGAGAATGAAACAGATGAAATAACAGAAGCTTCTGCTGTGAAATTGATTTCTGAGGAGGGTCAAATAAGTGAAAAGGAAGATGAGAGAAGTATTCGAGAACAGAGTTCGAAGTCATCTTCAGAATCGTCAAAAACGACAAACTTTGTCAGTGTGAATGAGAAACCAATCAAAGCTTTGATTCAGAAAGGTTCAATCAAAATTAAGTTCAAAACTAATCTTTTAAAAACCACAACTGAAAGGACGTCGGAATTGAAACAGAAGGAACTCCTACCTGGTTCCACCAGTTTAATCGCAAAAGACGGAAAAGTGAATGCTGATGTGACACTGGTCACTGCTTCGCAAGTGGTAAGTATGTTGTTCACTTCACCCTATAGTTTATGTCTCTATTTTACCGGCATGATTAAAGGACGCTATCATAAATGTTTTTCAGGAAGTTGATGGACTACTTTTTACACACTCAATTAGACAACACTCGAGATTAGGAGAAAATATATATATGTTAGCCTTCAAGTTTCAGTGTACAAGTAATCTGTTTTACAGGAAAAAACGAAGCGTGCATTCACTCCACCACTATCTTCACCAAATACTGAGAAATCAAAAGACCAAATTTCCCGCAAAAAAATTCCGTTAAGGATGCAAGCACCTGTTGATGTACTAGATACTATTTTCGACAAACAGGTAAAACTTTGTGTGGGTCTTCTTTAGCTTCTGTATTCACCTATCGGTAGCGATAAATAGAGCATTCAGTTAAGGAGTAATGACAGAAAGTGTATTTTACAGTGGTTGTTTTTCCGATATAATTGCGAAGTTGTTTCAGGCCCAACTTTTGTCAAGCAAGTATAAGACAGAACAAGAAAGAGCTCTTGAAAGACAGAAGCTGGAGATGGAAAAACGTCGTCAGAACGCGATTCCCCCGGTAGTTTCATTATCCACTACATCCTCTACAGGACAAGAGAAGCGCAGACATGTTGATTTTATCGTTCCTTCTAAATCATCATCAGACCAACATATCTTACAACAATATTCCGGCTGGTCAACACCACCGGATCTCCGTTCTCATCTCCCGTCATCATCGCATATTCAGGAAAGTGAGTATGTGAAAGCATCTTAAACTTTTTTTTTCTGACTGGATTGGAAATTTTTTATTATCATCAGAACAGCACTGTTCAAACATTTAATACCGATGCATTTCCTGATGGTCGGGAAGAGACTGACATGAATAACGATAGCATGACCACCGACAGACTAATTCAGGACTGGTTAACTTTGTCAGCTAACTTTGCTAAACTTTGCTAATTTTGTCATTCATAAAATTCATCTCTCCTTATTCATCTTTTCTGTTCTTTTCAAAAGTTTTATCAGTAGTCTTTTCTCTGTTTCTTGTGAGAATTGTAAAAAGTTACATCCTCTTAACGGTTAGCATTATGGATTTCTTTCTGAAAGTTAAAGTAGGGGTCGCATTACCAATAAACGCGCTGCTGTATTGGTATTTCTGGTGAACATATCCTATTATTTGACATGATGTATTTTATGCTTTTCTACTCCATTCTTTTACAGACATTTCTGATGTTTTTATTGAATAGTCAGAATTCTGTCACAAAAGAATCCTTTCCTCGTATATGTTGATGGAAACATAACTTATTTTTTCTTCATTACTTTGTTTTTCACTTTCAGATGCTAGTATAGACGAAAAACGCTTGTTGGCACAGTTACCACCACCTCCACCACCACCACCGCTACTATCTTGCTCTAAAAAAACGTCGATGCCATCTACGTCAAGTGCAATTTTCGAAAACACACTGGAAATAGAACATTCGAAGGATGAGGGTATCGAGGAAAACATAGTATCATTGATGACTCCAGCAACTCCGTGTTCAAGCGATTCTTCATTATCCATCAGGACTCCTCCTTCAATTCCTTGTTACAAGAGCCCGTCAGAAACCTTGATTGAACCTTTGCATTCAATTGAAGCATCTACTTCAAGTACTGCTTCAATTACGAAAATTGATTCCGAAAGAATAAAAGAAATGGCTTCCGCTTTACAAGCCGTATTTGCTCGTCTAGGTAATGTTCCACCGCCTCCAGCTGCTCCTCAACTTAGTGCAAACGAAAATAATGCAGTGGGAAAGGCAAGCATATTTATGATCTCAGATCCTGCTATATCGGAGGAAAATCCTTCCAGTAACGAGCCGCATATGATCAATAAATTGGGTAAAATTAAAAGTGGACCAGGACATGTCGATATGATATCTGGGACTTCAGTGATTTGTGTCACCAATAATGAATTAGCACGTCCAGCGTGCGTTACACAGGGGACATCTTCAGCACCGAACAATATGATTCTGGAAAGCGACACTTCAACTCCATTACAGCCAATATTGAATCTGAGTGATAGCACTCATTTCGTTGAAGAAGTAAGTTTTACATTTGAAGTTATTTAAAACTATATTTTAAGACTTAATTTAAAAAAAAAAAAACTAGGAAAACAGGACGAAGGAAATGGTTAGGTGAAATGATTTCATGAGCTTATTTCACATATATATGATTGTCTTCAACATGTCTTAAATTACAAGGCATTTGTAGCTAGCTTTTGTGTTTTGATAATTTAATAAGATGAAGTTACTGAATTAAAATGAGTCGTTCTTTATTAATTCGACACTGAGCAATCCATTTTTTACAATATCATTTTTTTTTTTAGTTTGCATCTCGTTTGCCAGCAGAAATTACAAATGACTTCGATGGAGAGGTTGTTGCATCCATTGTCGAAGAAATCATATGTGCCACAGTGAATGGTGGACTTTCGATATGCAACAGTCATCCCGATGACAGGAATAAAAAAACAGAGGAGCTGGAGAGGTGCATAATTTTATTACTACTGTATTTTTTGGCTGAGAAACATACACATGTATTGGTTTTCTCTATTAGAAGTGTCAAGAGTCTGCATTCAGAAAACCAGATATATCGGAAGATTTGTTGCGAGATCCAAGACGCTTACTTCAGAAAGCAAGTGATGTGCTAAAAAGTTTACAGTCAATGGAAATAGCAGCAGAGCAAGCGTCGGCAGGTATGTGGTATAGTTTGCATTAAAGTGAGAATATTTTATCGTATTTATTGATTGAAATGGTTTCAAATTTAAAGTAAATGTCTAGCTTGCATGTCACCAGGATCATTTCCCATCTGTTAGTTCACAACGCTTCTGTACCCATCAGTAATCCATTAAAGTACCTTGGCCTACCCGCTTTTTGATCCAGATCTGTCAAATAAATATGTCATCAGCGGACGCTCCTGGACGGCTTCCAGAGTTGTGAGATCAGTTTTCTGATAACGGCAGCAAATAGTTTGTCCTTAATATAAAGATATTGCAGAAAAACAAAATCAACAGCAGTACGAACAGTTACCATTGGACGAAAAGTATGAGGAAGATGATAATGAAGACAAACCATTGCCTGATTTTCATGGAGAACCGGTGCCTGATTCTGATGATGAGATTATAATCGAAGGTGTAACTCGGAAAAGAACCACCAAAAAGAATGCAATACAGGAAGAAGAACCAGTACCCGGCGATGAACAAGTTGAAGTTGATTTCTGTAATGTTTTTGCGAAGCTATTCATTCACGTTTGGTTGGTACTAGGATTCTGATTTAAGTCCGTTTACTTAGTTGATTAGTGTTATCTTCGTGTTTTTCTTGATGTGGAATATGTTCATTGTTTCTCAGTATTACTTATAGATGCACTCGGTTCTCGAATGCGCTCATGCAGAACTTTCTAGCAAGAATAACCATAGCATCACATTCATATAGGGTTTTCTGTAAGGACTAGCCATAGCGCCAGGGTCATCAAATCATTCGGGGGCATCATATGCCTTGTTTTCTTGTTCGTGTCACAGCTGCGCATCAGAGAAAGCGGTGCATTGGGTATTTCTCGAGAATAGCGCTCGATACGAGTTGTCAGTAGTCTAACCATGTAGTAGGTTGTGGTTAATTTGCTGCACAGATTGCTGCTCATTACTGAGCTTGCATGTCTCAAAGGATTTGTTTGTTTCAAATTTATTTGAATTGAATTGAAGTTGGAAATGAACAAATTTTGCACTGGACTCTTTCAAGGTGCAAATTTATGATAGTTATATTCAGACAATGCGGATTTAAACGTTAAAGCAAGTGAGACATGTCAAGAAATCATCGATCCAGATAACGGTGATGGCTTTGCTCTTATGTGGGGTGGAGCCAGGTCGACATATGGCATTCAAATTCCTTCAGATGTAGCTGGTTTTCCTACTGTTATATTTCAAATTAAGGTTTGGTATTTGTTTGATATTTATTTTGCCGTTTTTTTTTCGTCTGTTGTCAGTTGTCTTACCGTGGAAATTATATATGATTTCTCATTTCTCGGAATTTTGTTTTGTCGCTGGAATTACAACTTGAACACTGTCGTTTTTTAGTCCAATTAAATCCAATTATATTAGCAGCAAGTAAGTGTTTCTAGCTGTTGGACTGTTTGCCAATCAAACATCTACCATTCGAAGAGATAGATGCTCATAATGTTCGCGTTGGATGGTCGACTCTGAATTCTACAAATATTGTTATTTTTTTCTCCATGCTTATAAAATTCCATGTTATGAGTATTTAAGCAGATGTTTTCGTCTTTACTTTTGATTACATGACTCGCAAGTAGTTAATAATGATGATTTTTGCATATGCTACGTATTTGATTGAACCGTCTCATTATTTTCAGCTAGGAGAAGCACCCCATTCTTATGCATATGATTTATTGGCAAAAAAAGCTACAAATAACTTTTTCACAGATTATGGTGAGCCTTGTCAAGTTGGGGACGTTATAACTTCATGTTTGGTAAGTTTTAGTATAACTCTTATTTGTTTTAGCACTTTATATAATGAAAAAAAAAAAAACATACTGGTTACCCAACTACTCGTAAAATTTTCAGGATTTGGCATCAGGCAAAATACATTTCTGGAAGAATGTAGAATATTTGGGAGTGGCTTTTTCCGAAGTCCATTTTAACGAAAACGACATCGTTTTCCCTCACATTTGCACCAAGAATTACAAACTCTCGGTAAACTACGGTGACAGTCAGTGTGAGGGATGGATGTCAATCACAGAACTTCTGAAGGATGGAGCATTAAATATTGGTACCTCACCCATTTACTTCAGCAAATTAGATCGGACAGTACTTGTTCGCGGTTCAATTCCACCATCAAGCAAAAGTGAATGCACGGTAAATGACGTTATTTAGGAATTTCATTTGGATTGGATGTTGCCATTTAACAATCCATTTGATCCATTTAACGAAATTTATTGTTTTTTTTAAATATTTTTAGCTGGGAACCCAATCACCAAACATTCAGGCAGTGGATGGATCAAAAAGAAGGCATTACTGCACTATTATTGTTAAACTCCAAATAATATCCATAAAAGTGGAAATTTTCTAGGTTCTGATGATGGTAGGTTTGCCGGGAGTTGGCAAAACAACCTGGGTGAGACAATATCTTCGTGAGCATCCGCAAGAACAGTGGACTTTATTGAGTACTGACACAATACTTGCAGCAATGAAAGTTAATGGAGTACCAAGGAGTAGGGTCCATCAGGTAAATTATTGAATATGTAGTAAAAGTTGCAGTAAATGATCTATCTAGTCAAAAAACATGTCCCATATAATTTCGAAAATATTGACTATTTTATTTTTCCAAAGGACATTGTTTTCAGGGTCGATGGGATATGATAATGGGACTTATTGCTAAAGCACTCAATCGTTCCTTGCATTTAGCGTGTAGGCGACGCAGAAATTATATCATTGACCAAACTAACGTTTCAAAAGATGCAAGAAGACGAAAGCTATCCCAGTTCAAAGATTTTCAAGTACTGAATTCCATCTCTGTTTAGTTTTGTTGCAGATATTTGACATCTTTGCTAGTGCTATAAAAACAAGAATAAAAAAAAAAAACTAAATTGCAAAAATCTATGTTGTTTCTAGGTTATTCTGATTTAATCGGATACTCCAGTAAAGAATAATCTATTTATACTACCTAAGCGAAAAATCTAAAGTTTTATTGTTTCTGCATAATTTGCTACATTTAGTTTTGACTATTTTTAGCGCAAATGTGTTGTTATAATTCCATCTGAAGAGGAAATGATTGCCCGACAAATGAGGCAGTCGCGTATGGATGGAGCTGGACCAATACCCGTAGAAGCAATGTTGGAACTTAAAGGTAGCTTTTGACATTTTTAGTTTTGAAGCATAGATTTTGAAAAGCGAACATTAATCTATTAAATTTATGCTAAAGCAAAAAGAGGGAGCATTTATCTTGTAAAGAAAAGCAAATATTCTACATAATGCCTTATTCGGTGTCAGAATTTTGCAGAGACTAGGACGGCTAGGATTTTACAGAAACTAGGACGGCTTCTATTTTTTTTCATAAACGAAGTTTACGTTTCTTTTAGTTGCTTCATTCTAAAGCCTGCATTATTTACTGCTGTGATCTACCTAGCATAAAATTCATTTCTGCATTTTCGATATTTTGGTTAAAATATTTATTGTGTCCAACTCTTTTTCAATTCACTTTTAGTATTTATTTTCAAAATGATTTCGATGCCAGTTATACATGGTCTTGTTTTTCCATTCGATTTTCAGCGATGTTATCAATACCAAATGTTGAGGTGGAACCGATTGAAGATGTTTTCTTCGTAGAACCACCACTGGAACGGATTGGTGATGCTATC
>NW_018108261.1:92496-94604 GCF_000183805.2 Loa loa
TATTAACCTTTATCGTGATAAGAGATTGATAAAAATCTGCCAATGTCCGTAGAAGCGAAGAATAAGCAGAAGAAGCCGATAACTTTCGAAGAGGAGAGCAGAAAAAACCTCCCCCCGGATTTGGGACCCAGATTATATATGTTAAGAAATGGGAGTGGTTTACATGAAGAATTCAAGTATCGGAAACACACCGGAGATGGTACAAAGCAGTATCGGAAACACACCGGAGATGGTACAAGCCTGTTTAATCTTGTTATAATGCTTGTACCAAGCATTATAACAAGATTAAACAGAATGATTGACATGGGAAATTAAGGGTTTAAACATAAGAATGCAAATTGGTTAGATAAGATAACAACAAAAAAGTGTGGGAAACAATTTTAAGGAATGTAGATATGTTAAGAGTGATTCATAGTATCATTAGCATTAATTTACAATGTGAATGAATTTATTTGAGGTTTTGTTTTTCACGACACCAGCAGTGGATGTGTAACAAAGGATTCTGTTAAGAAAACAATAGCAATGGAATGGGCGGAACGAGCCAAGACCAATCGATTCATATATACTAAAAGTAAACTGATCTAGGACTTCGTGAGTAAGGTCCCCAACTTTGTTCTTAAATTTTATTATGACATGGTTGTAGGAATCATTGATTGTTATTGCGACTTCATCACAATCAATGATTAACGCATATTTTGTCAACTTCCTTCTACGTAATTAGTTCGGAAATGTTTTGCTTGGTTATTTCTGCAACATTAAAAGACGCTTCTGCCTGAAATCGGTGCTGTGACTTTTCAATCCGTTCTAGTCACCCGTAAAACAAAAAATTTCGGTGAAGGATCTTAATTCTTTCCTGATCCAGAATAGGAAATTATTAATTCGTCAACGTGAATTCATATAATTAATTTCATTTTGGGTCTACGAAGAAAAGGTGCACATAAGCCACTTTATTGAATAAATAAACTTGGCTTAAAACTTGGTGTCAGATGGCTGCGAAAATTAAGGACCTGTTTGGAATCGGTTATGTGACTTTGTAGATCTAAAATCAAAGTTTATTTGTTTTCGTACACCCGAAGTTTTTTTGTTACCAAAAGTTGGTGTTATCATTGATTACTATAAGTCGTGATGTTAAATGTTGATGTCAGATAAAAAATAATTTTAAGGGAAGGCTGTAGGTCACTGTAAATTTTATCATTCATTGTATTTATGTTAAAAGTCGAATTGCGAAAAAGAATCTTTGATATACTGCTTTGTTTTCTTTTTTTCGTAACCAAATGATATAATAGTTATAAAATTGTGATAAGTGGATTTTGAGCTGTTCTTATCAATGATTATTTACATTGGTTTTTAGGAAGAATGAATGACAATGAATTCCCGTAATGCTTTACGTCAGATGAAAAGTCACTTTATGAGAAGAAAGAATAAATATCTTACACTGATATCCGTGTCTGATCACAGCACTGTCCATATCACTCAAATCTCCGACTTAAGACTTCGATGATTTACTTTCTGGGCAATCGTTGAGCATTGACAGGAAGCTCTGTATGACATTTGATACTTTTGCGCACCTACAATGACACACCATACTTATGTCTTCTAATGCTTTCACTTTCCCGTGTTCGCACATATTAACATATTCTGTTCCATAATTTAACTTTTCAACTTTGCCATTTTTGCTTGATATGAAAACAACAAACTTAGATGTAACTTAGTGACATTCAGACCTTCCTAGGCTACATTACCATCTCTGGCCAATGCAGTTATTGAAGAATATTGGCCAGTACTTTTTACTATAATAAGATAAGAAAGATAAGGCAAATTAAGTGACATTCTCGCACTTCCGGAAAATCACAATCTTATGTTCATCGGGTGGATAGTATTAATGATAACGGAACTTTTAACCTAATTGGAAAAGAAATTGCTGGGCTAGGAGTAGAGACAATCCAATCCTTGAATGGATTTTAAGTCTTCTTCCTTGGCTATACCAATCTTTCACTGTTCAGAAATCCCAAAAATGCGTGACATAATGAAGAATGACAAAAGTTTGTTAAACCTTTCGAATTGCTTTTGAAAATTTCTTTGCTGCTGTTATCTTTTCTATATTTGTT
>NW_018108261.1:95438-98207 GCF_000183805.2 Loa loa
GTAAATATTGCCCTACCCGATCTTGGATTCTTATAAAGCCCATCATTCAGACATAAACTTGAATAGAAGCCTTCATGGAAAGAACTTAAAAAATCAGGTAATAAGCCAAGAAGCAAAACAATATCAGCCAAGGCATTGAAAGCATTCCAATAAAAAATGATCGTTGCCAAGCCTTGGCTTCTTTTTCCTTTCCAAATTCGCGGCATATTGAATACAAACAGCGTATATGCAATAAAGAGAAGTATAAAAAGAGGACGACGTTGTTGTATCCATTCTATCGACAATTGCGCATCATAAGTTAGTGGATCCCAGCGCATATTTTAATTAATATGAATGTGAAAAGTGGATGGTAATTTCTATTGGAATGGAAGAAACGAATTGCGCCGATTTGCAAAACTTTGATAATTACAATGTACTGCTGGCCGCTTATATGAAAAGGATTTTTATGAATTTAAATATATGCAAATGATATTACAATCAGGTCAAAGGACAAGTAAAATGTGAGTGTAAAACACGACAGATTTCTTGTTATTTGGAACTTCTGGAACTTTAATGAAGCATATCTGGTCATCTGAAATTTTAATGAATCGCATTCGGATCTTCTACAACTTTAACAAACTCTATTCCAATTTTCTATATTCGAGTCAGGAATAAAGGATATGATAACAAAGTTCCAGAACAATAGCGATGTATTCATAACAATAGCGATAGCAAAGGATATTACTTAAATAAATTTATTATTAACAATTTTAGTTCAAATTAATTCTTGTATACTTGACTTTTTGGTGACAAGAGAACTTTCAGTTCAACTCTTCATATTGTCGTGTAATGTACTATTAATTGGTGACAACACATCGACTAAATGATATCGGAGAAAAAGCGCTCAAAAAATGCTAGTGTAATATGCTGTCTATGGTTTTCTTATGCAAATAATTATAAGTTGACATCATTTACTTTGTCATTATGCTATTTGAAATTTAGTCTATGACTGGATAGAACAGATGAATGAAAACAATTATGAGCATAAAATAGCTAATTGCGCCACAGAGATCGAAATGATATACTGAAGCGATAAATAAGAAGCAAATATATGTAATGCTGAAGTTATCTGCAGAAAGTCAATGTTTGATAAAATGACAATGTCTTGTGAAGTCCACTTGATTGACCATTACAATTTGTCAAACAAAATATCAGCTAAAGTGCACATTTCGTACATACTATCAAATTGATATCACTTAAACATATTAACTTTCTTCTTCCTTCTTTGGTTCCTCTTCTGATATCACATTATAGGAAGGAGTCTGAAGACTAAATTTTTGTCGTTGTAAACCTCGTCGCGGATCTGTGCGCTGTTGGTTAGCAGCATCTTCACTTATTGGTGCTTTTATGACATATCTGTAATATGAATAATTTCAAGTTTATCTTATAATTAAGATATTAAAGTTTTATTAATTTTAAAGTTAAATTCTAGTAACTCAGAATTATTAAAAAAAAAATGTCAGTAACGAACACAATATCTCCAGCTTCAAGAGTAATGTCAAGCGATGGATTAATAATTACATATGAAATTGTGCCCAATTTCGCATCATACTCTGCAAAATTTAAAACTTAATGAAATTTACAAAATAACAAATTATTATTCATTTATTCTAGAATTTGAAAAATTTTTTTTCTTTTTATTAGCACAAGAATGAGGAAAGTATTTCCAATTGTATATCACAGAATAGAGCAAATTCAATCTTTTTAGACTGATTTAATTTGGGAAAAAAAAAACTTAACCATAGTTTTCTCTAGGTATGCCTAATTTTTGCATTGTACAATGCACCAAATCCGACACATTCATTTTATTACTCTTTCTGGATCTTTCCATGTCATCTTTTGAAACTTCTAATTTCACCTAAATGATAGTTGTAATTATTCAAATTCGTTAAAAAATCCAAAAAGAGTATAGATGACAATTTTTTAATGGATATTATCAATTCAGGATGAATGATATTGAATTGGAAGGAAGAATGAAATTGCACTTCAGAATCCATTTGCATCGTTCGGTATATTCCAATCGGTATATCAGCGACAGATGCGCAAAGCTTTTGATAAAGTCGACCGTATGTTCCTATCCAAAGATCATCTGATGTTATTTTGAACTGAAAATATCACTGATAATATTCAGAAACTAAACATTAAATGAAAAGATAACAGAAAGGAAGCAAAATAAATTTCAGATAAAAGAAAAAAAACATAAATAGTTTGAAAAAAAAAGAACGCAAACTAAAATTATCCATTCAATAAGAGAAACTAAGCTAACACTAGTAAGATATCCGGAGCCTTTAGATTGATCAATACCAAGTAGTAATCGAATAAAATCCACTACATAATTTTTGACATGTGCTTGATATAGTAAACGATCGAGCATATTTGCGGAGAAAACACCACCTTGCGCAAATGGTAATCGAAACATATATGGCATTGAGGATCCACGATTACGTTCTTTCTAAATAATTAAATTATAAAATTTAAATTTAAAACTTTTTTTGGTTTAAAAGTGAAATGAAACGTTTTTATATCAAATAGAAATATCGTATAACAAATCATATAAATATTAACATCTAAGGATCAAAAGTAACTAGAATCAATGCATCCGGTATGTTTTAGCATCCGGATAACAGAAAAATATTTTACGGAAATAAAAAATGATATAATATCGATGTAATTTAATAAGCCATCGATTTAAAAAATAATAACCTATCTGTGGTGAATGAATAAAATGAT
>NW_018108261.1:98685-106074 GCF_000183805.2 Loa loa
GGTCAATACCAAGTAGTAATCGAATAAAATCCACTACATAATTTTTTGACATGTGCTTGATATAGTAAACGATCGAGCATATTTGCGGAGAAAACACCACCTTGCGCAAATGGTAATCGAAACATATATGGCATTGAGGATCCACGATTACGTTCTTTCTAAATAATTAAATTATAAAATTTAAATTTAAAACTTTTTTTGGTTTAAAAGTGAAATGAAACGTTTTTATATCAAATAGAAATATCGTATAACAAATCATATAAATATTAACATCTAAGGATCAAAAGTAACTAGAATCAATGCATCCGGTATGTTTTAGCATCCGGATAACAGAAAAATATTTTACGGAAATAAAAAATGATATAATATCGATGTAATTTAATAAGCCATCGATTTAAAAAATAATAACCTATCTGTGGTGAATGAATAAAATGATAGCTAAAAAAATTATGCAAAAATCTAACGGTGCGATTTATTCGTAAAATTAATAGCAAAATATACCTTTTCATATTTAGACTGCTGAAGAGCATAACGATCATCAGGATCAAATTGCATAAAACGCATATTGCTAGCATGAGTAAGCTCTGTGATGATTCGTAATCTTGGAAACATTCTAAAATGAATGATACACGTAAACCACGTAAACCACGTAAGGACATGCAAGAATACTATGATATTAATCGTAGTGAAAAATAAATTTCTTAATTCAAAATTTGTAAATTAAAAAGAAAGAAGGTTTCCATCTTCAATTTACTTCCTTGCAGGTTTCTAAGTTAAATATACTTCTCACAAGACCTGTGTATCTTTTGTACTGTTAGAATTGTCGTACAATCAGCCAAGTGCTCTTCAACTGCTGTTGCACCTTCTTTCACAACAACTACATTATCCGCTAGACAAACACCTGCTTTCAAAAGGCTATCCAAACTGAAATATGAATATGAACTTGAACATAAAGCTTTTAGCAAAAGGCTTTTTGCGTAATCAATGAATTTCTCATTGTTAACACTTTTTTTTTTTTGAAAAAATGAAATTAATTTTACAACTCTTATCTACATACTGCAGTTAAAGCCCATTACTAGGCAAGTAAATAGAAAATGAAAATAGTACATATTCATAATCTTTGAACTATTAAGATAGTGAATGCTTTTGATAGGATAACAAATACCTTACTGAATACTTACCTTGATATTTTACCTTCCATCCAATAAACAAAAGGAAACCATGCAATCACATCTAAAAATGATGGATTTGGCCTGAAAAAAATAACCCAAATGTTACTAATAATATCAAATAACATTTCAATTTCCTTCAAGTGACCGTTTTTTTTTTTCTCAAACAAGTGACGATGACCATTGTAATATTTCCATTTCTAAGTTTATATGGTACCAAATGCTTCCGAAAATTCAGGAAAACTTTAAGATAATTTAAATAAATAACACTATTGCCTTTCTGTTTCTTGCAATTCAAGCAAAAATATAATGGGTTGAAGTTCATGCACAGGACGATAATAAGCGCGTAAAGGTATAATCAAATTATACAAGCCGGAACATGTCTGATCAGCGGCCACAATCACTGCCGGACTATTCCAGTGATATTCATTTGCCGTCCGGAAACGGCAATGCTCACAAGCCTAAAATATATTTTTGAAGATTTCCTACAAAATATGTCAAACACAATTTTTCTATATTCCTATTTAGATGAGAAGAGTCAATCATTTTAATCAAATTTTGATATGATATAAAATGAAAATTTGTTGCTTACAGATGCAATTTCCAGACAACAAATTAGTCTTTTCTCTTTGAGTATATGGCAGATTGTAAATCCAGTACCAAAGTATGAGGCCAACGGTGGATAGGTTTTTATTGTCCTGTAAACTTCATATTTATTTCAATAGCTTGTCATACTGAAGATAACATATACTTATCATTGGCCTTATCACAGTTTTGCTCAATTCAAAAAGCCCTTTTATAGATGCCTACTTAGCTAATCCTTTCATAGTGGTGATTCCGGAAATGATAATGTGAAACAATATGTATCATAAAAGAAATTGTCCCACTTAGATTCACCTAACAATTCTTTTAATTCCTATCTCTGCATTCTCGAAGAATTCACTTTATTCAGCAATTTTCAAAATACAATTTTTTTAATTAACAAACTTTCTGGCAATACATTCCTCGTGAGAAGCACAGATTGTACAAAGCTGAAATTCTACGTCAGATTCATCAGATTCAATAGTTGTTTCCAAAACCTCACCAATACTAGGTCTTCGATCGAATGATTCATTTGTGTTCTGCAATTGCCGAAATAGGAATATGAGAAGCGAAGAGATAAAATTACAAAGGATGCAATTAGAATAAAACAATTTAACTAACTAAAAGTTTCGACGTCCCATCCACGTCATCATCTCCTTTAATGTACAAAAGTCGTTTCCGTTTTTTATGCGTTTTTAAATTATTCTCTTCTAATCCATGTAAATCAAGCGTTACACTTCCTAAATTTAAATATATGTGTATAAAAAAAATCTCAAAAATCTCACGTAACAAAATTTTAACTGTGTAAATAAGCCAGAAAAAGAGTAATAACTTATTTTAGATTATGAATTTCTGAAAAAGAATAAAAGTAAGAATCCAAGAAGTTTGATCGAATTGTCTGGGAAAGACACGAAATGATATTCATCCATTGATTCTATGTAACGTTGTAGAATTCTGAATCAGGAAAGTCATGTAAAAGCAAGAAAAACAGCTTACAAAAAAGACAGAACAAAATGTGGAGAATAGTTTTTCATCACTCTTAGTAAAGAAACAGTCTGGTTTATCTTTAATGATTGAGACTCTAAATAAAGTTAGACAATGATAATGCTTCTCTCTCCCTCAAATAGATAAAAATCCAAAAAGATCTAGACAACTTTTCCAGAAATTTACTACCTAAAATAAATTATTTATGGTCAAAATTTCAGATTCTTTCTTTACAGCATTAACTTATACTATCACGGAAGACAGATACATAATACTTGAAAGGCCAAAACAGCAAATGAATACTCAAGAGGCCAATGATGGGATAAAGCCTTGGTAGCTAGAACTACCCACATATTAATAAAAATTTGCATATTCACATATTTTTTGAATTAAGCCAAGAATTTCTCTTTCATTTCAATGAATTAAAAAGGGTGAATCAGTCATTTTACCTTCCTTTCCCTTCTTCTCCATAAATTTTTCAAATTACTACACTCCTACGATTGTGCATCTTATTTAAAGTACAAAAATGTTTAAAAAAAATTCGCGGGATCTCGATAAACAGGTGGAAGATCATCTTCTATTGGTTAAATTTTTAGTTTAATGTTCACAAATCGAGAAATTTACCAATATTTGCGATCGCTGCAGCTAAATTTGCCTTTTGTCGTTGTGCATTTAATCCTTTCCGGAAATCATACAATGATTCTTCATTAGTTAACGCTATGTAATATGCAGTATCCATAGGATGCAAGTAGTAGTACTGACCCGGATTGAGCCGGATTTTCTCAAACATCCCTTCTGATTTGATTGCAATCAAGGCAACTCCATACCTTCAATAGGTACGTGCAGTAAACGCTTTCTATGATATGATGCAACTGATATGTCATATAAGATGTAAATGATGCAATTGATATGCGAAAGCATGACATGTTTACAAAAAGGATGATATCTTTATTGGAGATAGTGGATTTGAAGTACTCTGAAAGTGCTATTTAACCATCTGATAGCGAAATGTTTGTTGTTTTTAAGAAATTCTGGCTATAAACTTACGTTTGATAAGCATGAAAAGAAGCATAAATGAATGATTTCCCAATATAATCACTAAAAAATTGACTATTCGCAATTTTAATATCATAAATTTCATTGCCAGAATGGAATCCATAAACTTTATGCCAAGCTTCCGCCGATTTCTGACCTTCTCTGAAAAAAAAGTTAATGGAAATTGTGCCAATTTTAGAGCAACATTCTAAGTCATTTTACAACAATTTGAAGAACTTACTTTCCATGAGAAGTATGTAGTAGAAGTGTAATAAATGTTGAAATACCCGGACAGATGCAATTATTTGCAAGAAGAGAATATTTGAATTCATCTTCACAAACCACAAATTCTGAAAGAAATAAGAGACAAGGTAAACTGAAGATTCTGGACTTCATCTGAACATCAAACTTTTCCTCATTTATTATTGTTTATCAATCTGATAACATTTCTATTTAAAGAAATTTGCGACTACTACTCTACAAAATAAAAATTTTCTGAACAATTATCATAACCAACCGGCATACTCCAAATGCATCTTTGTTTCCGGACGGAAAATTTGTACATATTGCGGAACATCGGGAGCAAAATCTTTCACCGCCCATGAGCGTAAAACTGTGTGTTCATCCTAAAACGTACTGATAATACCAATGTTACATTAGATGGATTACTTGTTGAGAATATAGAATTACTCGTGTTTAAAGCAGTAAATCTCAGAATGATAAAGTAAGTATATTGAGAAGAAAAAAAAAAGCGGAAACCATCATGTCTTTGCTCTTCAAATCCTAACTCTCAAATTACCGTACTTCCAAACATCCTTTAGATTGATGATCTCCAATCGATGATTTGCAAGAACTAAAATATGATCCCCGAAAGTGGTGGCCCGGCAAGTAGAAAACAAGTTCCTTTTTTTTTAATATTATAATGCTGTTCTAAGTTTTATTGAGGGTTCATTTTCAAACTAACAGAATTAGTTATTTTCGTCTTGTGGACTCTGTGATCGTTGCTACAAATAAAAAAGCCAAAGTGGTCCCTGGCCAAAGTGGTCACTTTCTAAAATTTCGATATTTAAGCCAATATGATAAAATATGAATCTTAGCATTACCGTTTTTGTTTTTTGATAGACATGCCTTGCTGATAAGATGAAACATGCTCTTGCACTCGCCATTTTTGCTCTTTCGAGATCGTCATCCTTTAGTGCAGAGCCTCGGATATACAGTACCCTGGTTGACCACATGGGTATTTTGAGAAGCATTCGCATCCGGTTATCCATTTCACATGGTGACAGTAAGATTACCAAATAATTCTATATATTATTTGATTTATCAAAAGATTTGAATTCATCATTTAAATTCTTGCAAGCTTAAAAGCAATGCCTATCTGAATTCTTCATATTTTGTATTACATATTACCAATTAAAGTGCATATCATGATATAGATGCGCTTTTGTCCCATTAAATTAAGAAG
Organism: Loa loa; assembly: GCF_000183805.2. Lineage (NCBI taxonomy): Eukaryota > Metazoa > Nematoda > Chromadorea > Rhabditida > Onchocercidae > Loa > Loa loa. Next base: position 103,921 of record NW_018108261.1, read on the forward strand.
ATAACCAGAGCAAAGCTTACAAAAAAACGACGTCATATTTTGTCAACAGGCTTACTTGATGTTCAGGATAGGCATAGAATTCACTGAGGAAATCTCGGATAAATTGAGCCTCCAAATGTGTCACCGTTACTACTACATGGTTCTCATTACTGGCCCAACTTTCAGTATATTCCCCACCTGCTTTCTGTCGTTCCACGTATGTTTGCCCAAGTGCTTCAATCTCAAATTCTTTTCGGTATTTTTGTCTAACAAAAAAAAAAAAAATCGCTCTTATATTTTTCCAATTTTATCCCCCAAACTTCAAATAGTGAAGTGATTAATTTTTGATCGAAAACCGCACTTGTAATTAATTGTGATTAATCAATGATACCTGTTTTGGAAGTATAGCAAATGCAATACATATAAGGATAACAACAAAAAGTCTGGACATCCATGTGTCCGGGTACCAATCACCGTAACCTACAAATGATAAAAGAATAAATCACCGCCAAAGTAAGGTTACTCCATAGAATACTGCAAGACGACTGATAGAGACAACTTATATCAACCCATGTCACCATTTTTTTTTTGTCAAAATGGTGAAAATTAGAAATGAAATGACTACAATTTAGGAAACTATATATGCGACAATGATATACTAACCGACAGTGGAAAAAGTGACCATAACAAAATAAAACGAAGTAAAAAGGTCAAAGCGTCGTTCACCAGCTCGTTGTAAATGCTCAATACCACATGTACCCGTGAATACCAAGCATAGTAAGGTGGAAAATAAAATGACCATTTGGCGAACCAAAGCTGACCGTCCAACTGAAGTTGAAATACGATTTGAATCATGCTGAAAAAAAAAACCGGATATTTATATGCTTATTTTCTGGTTCATTTATCAAATAAACATGTATTTAATTAATCCTAAACTTACATTTTCGGATATTACTACTATACATTCACTAAAATCAAGACACTTCGAATGAATCGGAAATGCTTTACAAATCAATCTGGATAAAGTTATTTAAGCTTAAATGGTAAACAGAAGAAGGCAGATAAAAAGTTATGGATTATATAAAAGAACATCATTTCAACAAGTAACAATCATTAACGATAATGAAGTAAAAGTAAAGATGTAGCTAATTAATCTATACGCCAACACTCTTTGATATATATATATATTATCCTTTAGAGGGATTATATTGATGGATAAAGTAAAATCCGATGAAATTGTCTTTTTCTTTCTCTCTCTCTCTCTCTCTACCTCTCTCTCCTAAATGATATGAATTTAACATTAAAAAAAGTTACTTGTAAGATTAGAGCTTTCAGATAATGAATAAACACAAAGTATTGTCGAAATAACTTTAACATATATATCAAATTTTGATTTTTACTAATAGACGATACTTATCATAATTGCATGAAGACAATACTAATAGACAATCCTTACCATAATCGCTTGAAGACAATACTAATAGACAATACTTACCATAATCGCTTGAAGACAATACTTACCATAATTGCTTGAAGAGCACTTTTAGCAAGCCAACAATTTAAAAATATTGGCACATAAAGTTTACGTCCAAGTGGTACAAATATCTGAAAAAGTGTACTCGATAAGATCAATAATTCTATAGTAATCTTTATTACAATTTATTAATGATTAAAATGATTACAAATCCTAATAGTAGAGAAGAAAGAAAAAGTTGCAATGCTTACTGTAGCGATTAATGGCATGCTTGTTATTAACTCCAGTAGAAAATGCAATTTTTAAAACAACCCGAAATGTACTACCCTGAAAGAAACAATTACGGTAATTTATCCGTCGGACATAAATATCCAAAAATGTCATATGCTAATTTTCATTTGTAATAGCATGCAATAAACTTACTTTATAACTTAGGAAAAATATGATGACTGTTTGAAGTATGCTTAAAAAATGCAACGATTACTTGACAGATCCAAATTGAAAATTTTCGATCAACCCATATTAGATACTGGCTGAAATAAATTTACTCTCAATTGACAATAATGGAAGAAAAGTCGCCGCCTCATGAAAGTTGTCTCTTACCACCGCTTTCATTTGCTTTTCCCTTTCTTTACTTTAAACTAGAATTTATGAAAAAAATTTGCTGCAAATATTAAACAAAAATTTATTTCAAATAATCC
>NW_018108261.1:106126-110485 GCF_000183805.2 Loa loa
GAAGAAAGAAAAAAAAAAAGTTGCAATGCTTACTGTAGCGATTAATGGCATGCTTGTTATTAACTCCAGTAGAAAATGCAATTTTAAAACAACCCGAAATGTACTACCCTGAAAGAAACAATTACGGTAATTTATCCGTCGGACATAAATATCCAAAAATGTCATATGCTAATTTTCATTTGTAATAGCATGCAATAAACTTACTTTATAACTTAGGAAAAATATGATGACTGTTTGAAGTATGCTTAAAAATGCAACGATTACTTGACAGATCCAAATTGAAAATTTTCGATCAACCCATATTAGATACTGGCTGAAATAAATTTACTCTCAATTGACAATAATGGAAGAAAAGTCGCCGCCTCATGAAAGTTGTCTCTTACCACCGCTTTCATTTGCTTTTCCCTTTCTTTACTTTAAACTAGAATTTATGAAAAAAATTTGCTGCAAATATTAAACAAAAATTTATTTCAAATAATCCAAAAAACAATCCATCCCAATTGCAATAAAAAAGGTCACATATTTTTCCAATGGCATACATGACAGCCTTTAAATCCGACCTATTTAAATAATAAATTTCGATATCTTCCCACCAAAATGAAGCCTAATGCTCCATAACAGAGATTCCGTTATATCAGAAGCCTACTATTCCATAACAAAGGTCTTATTATATCAGAAGCCTACTGTTCCATAATAAGGATTCTGTCATATCAGAAGTTTTCTCTTCCAGAACAAAGATTTTGTTATATCAGAAATCTACTGTTTCATGACAAAAATTCTGCAATAACACAAGTCTGCTGTTCCATGATAAAAATTTTCTTTGTGATATAAATCTGATATAAATCAGAAGTCCACTGTTGATATAAAATTTTTGATATAAATCAGAAGCCTATTGTTGCTGAAAAAAAAAAAACTCGCTGAAACTGGAAATGAGTAATTGAAATTAAATTAGAATTCAATCATTTATAATTCTGAATTAACCATCATCTATTAAAATTCACGAGAAGACACTTACAATTTTATTTCGCCGGGAGGATAATAATCCGGTTTGATGTAACGCGGAAGATTCCCGTTGTCATTAACGACCCGTACACAATACAAAATGCACGAAAGCACTTTGATGAATAAATTGAAAAGTCGAATACGAAAACCTAAAAAAGTATAAAAAATTCTAAAATTAGCATTAATGACTTTAATGAATTAAACTTAGTGTCAATTATACATTTCAACATATATTTCCTACTTTGGAACTTAACCTCAAGTACAAAGTTCATGTTGTTCTGTCCACTCGATTATTGATATTTTTCTTCAATCACATCAATACCCTTCATTATCATTAGAGGATCATCCCGACATTTCGCGATCTTTTCATCTCTTTAATTTTCTTCGATTGAATTATCCCGCGGTATGAATATCTTATAGATTTCTTTAATCATCGAAGATATTATGCCTCTATTAGCCTGGTTATATTTTGCAATCTTGAAAGATTTTCTACAACCATCCTTACAATCCTTATAAATTACTAAGATTTTTATTAACCGAGGATCAATTTCTTTCATTTAACTTCAGAGCTTTTCATGATTTCATCTTTCTTACCTTCTTCTCATTAACCATCAATCTTGTTCCCATGGATTAAAATCTAATTAGTAATTTTATTCCCTAGCTTATGCTCTCCTTAAAGTTCACCATGTTTACAACTAATTGTTTGCTAATTGTTTATTTATCCACTATCTAGCCATGACCATCAATAAATATTTCTTTCTTCTTCTAATAAATACCTTATTGTGGCTATTTTCCACTGCTCTCTTATTCTCAAATCTATCAAATGACCATTCTCATTTCTTCGAAGCATAAAATATTTCAGTACAACGTTATCTACTCCTCTGGATACTCCAGGAGTGATTCATCAATGAGTTCCTTCCTACTCTTTGTCCTTTTCTCCTAAATTTAAGTTGTCAATTCCTTATTGTCCCTTCTTTTTTCCCATCATCGACTGCTGGAGAAATCTGATTACTCCATCTATATCAGATTCTCATCCTTTTGGCGTTTCAATGTACACCTGTTGCCACGTTTACTTCTCCGGTCCTTCGCTTTCGTCTCCTCCGAAATTATTCTTTCCCAATTCATCAATAATTCATTCCTTTCTGACCATTCCATAATCGTATAACATAGGTAGATGTATGTTTACTTCTCTAACATCCTGTTAAGCTAATGGACTATTTGTAGAAGCTTATTTGACGTGATGTATCTAATTGCAGATTCATATGATGACCAAAGTCGTCTCACTTTTCTCTGAAAATTATATGTCATCTTCAAACATTGCAGATGGCGCATCCGTCTTGTTGGCAGGAATTGTTGGAAATGATTATTATCTGTTTTGGTCTAGTAATGATCCATACATAGACCTTTGGTTAGGTCACAATTCCATCTGGTATTCCATACTTCAATTCGCAAAAAAGCTTCCAGCTATGAAGGAGTCAAAGTAACACTCAGTTCCAACAAGTATGATAAAGAATCCACTGTGATTCCTTTATCAGTTTATCATCAAAAGGATCGTTCATTACGTTATCACTTGTTATAAATATAATATGAGTAGAACGAACTTGTTTTGATATTTTCCACATAGTATTGCTGCAATCGATCCTTCAGATTTTGCTTCCTACCGTATTGCATACGTGAACTGAAATAGTACTGAAATACTGAAATAGTACTTTACCTTACCTTATTCATTTATCCTTTAACTTATACGGATAAGTATAAATTTAAAAGTAATAAGTATATGGGAATGCTCTGTGGAAGTGTTTGTTTTAGTCAGGTAAATATCGACAAATGTAATTAATATCGAGAAAATTAATAGAAATAGAAAAGATTCAATTTTGATGTGTCAAAGAAGCCAAGATGAACCATCTACGAAGGGAACGCTTTTGGATTCAATTCTGAGAAATTCTTGCGAATCAAGTCATTTATTAGGAGGAAAAGGTAAGTTGAAACGAATAATAGACGATTGGTGACGATTGTAAATTAGTAAGTAAATATATTGGACGAAATACATCTGTCAACCATCGCACAGTAAGCTATGACCTCATTAGTCATTTAGCTTTACTAATTCATAACAAAGGTATTTAATTAAAACCAAACAATGGAATACAATGATATCTCACGCACTGAGCTTGTAAATTAACACTTCATTTTCTATGAATATATACCTACCTTTTAGAATACATACCTGCCAGTATTGATAGTTATGCCACATAAAAAACTTACATTCCACGATCGTACCTTGTTGCTTCATTTGATGATCCAAGCATCCTAGGATTAGTCTTATTTTAATTAGGCTTCAATTTAATAAAGCACCGTGTAGCCAGGCTAACCAGGTTATGTAGAGAGATCGATTGGTCTTTAGAAGCGAAGCTGAACCAAACCCAAATGAGGGTTTGTTTTGATTAGAATTGTGTATCGCATAGCATCTCTTATTCCGCCTTTCTAGCTTTCAGTTTATTATTTGTCTACACTTCTTTTTCTCCACCCTTTTCATCCTGAATGTTCAGTTTGGAACTGTTGACAAGTGGCCTCATCCTAAAGTACATGTACTTAGCTAAAGCTGGCCAATTTGGCCGCTATTATGTTTGATAGCATTTTGGTACATTTTGGTAAATTTTTGTCTTGAAAATATTCCCTCAATTTCCAGATTTTCCTCAGATTTCAATCCTATAGGTATTTTAATTAGTGTGGATGGCATTAAAAGCTGTCACTTATTCGAAATAGCCTCAAGAAAATGAATAATCAATATAGAGAAGATGACTTGGTAAATAATTCCACCTGATTTGCCACCGTCAACTTTCCAAGAATGACAGATTCAATTTCTTAAATTGCTATCAACAAATGAAAATTTCCATCTATCTTTATTCACACGAATTCCATATGATAATTTTAAATGAACTGATTCGGGGAATAACTCCGGCGTAGGCCATAAGAAAATATTACCTTCCGATAGATCTACTTACTTATTAAATGACAAAGTTAGCCAGAATGTCTGCTTTTGTGTTTGGACAGTGAAATTCAACTGGAATTTTACCTGAGATTTTGCTTTTCCTCGGGACTATATTCCATTTCTTTTTGTTTTTTAAGAAATCCATCCTTAAAGTTCAGAGATTCATAGTGTGTAATTTTTGTATTAACTTCAACTAATAAGTCTGATATAGTAAGGCAAGTGAAAAAACGTATCTCACGTACGTGAAAAACTTGTCTTATCTTGAATTGTGAAATGAGAAAGACAAAAATTATCTGCGGGGTAGAAAGTTCATATGTGTTTTCATGCATCAAACAGTTGTAATTTTCGAGAAGAATCATTGCGATTAG
>NW_018108261.1:110653-112846 GCF_000183805.2 Loa loa
AATTTTAAATAGAACTGTAGTTCGGGGGAAATAACTCCGGCGTAGGCCATAAGAAAATATTACCTTCCGATAGATCTACTTACTTATTAAATGACAAAGTTAGCCAGAATGTCTGCTTTTGTGTTTGGACAGTGAAATTCAACTGGAATTTTACCTGAGATTTTGCTTTTCCTCGGGACTATATTCCATTTCTTTTTGTTTTTTTAAGAAATCCATCCTTAAAGTTCAGAGATTCATAGTGTGTAATTTTTGTATTAACTTCAACTAATAAGTCTGATATAGTAAGGCAAGTGAAAAACGTATCTCACGTACGTGAAAAACTTGTCTTATCTTGAATTGTGAAATGAGAAAGACAAAAATTATCTGCGGGGTAGAAAGTTCATATGTGTTTTCATGCATCAAACAGTTGTAATTTTCGAGAAGAATCATTGCGATTAGTTTGTTAGCTTTTTTTTTTCTCGCAAAAGCGGGAAAAGAGATATTTGTCACAAAGCGGGAAAAGAGATATTTGTCACTTCTTGATGAATACAAAAATCAGACATCTGCGGATGTATTTGGAAGTTATCAATTAAAATGTTAATATAAAAAGAAAAAAGTAAGCAATTCAATTTATTTGCGGGTTAAAGGTTAAAAAGATTGTTGCACTATGCATTGTTATTCAGTGAATGATTAATTCTTCATTCTTATTTCATCATTTTACAAATATTATCAGCTGGCACATATCATTGTCTTTATGAAATTTTCATTGTCACCTTTACAGCGTCATTTATAACGACTAAAATAGCGATCATGATCGCAACTGAAAATTTTGCGAATTAAATACCCATTAAAACTTGAAAATAGCAAGAATTAAATCTGACAAATGAAGTTATCAAAGGATAAAATCAAAGAAGCGGACTAATTAGTAAATCTAGCTTTGTTAGCTTAGTGTTTACTAAGTTTTTACGGATGAAAAAGCAAAAAGCAAATTGCATATTTCTTTTTGAATAAATTGTCACCTGATCTGACCCTATCGTGAGGTATGGAAATGATAGCATCAAATATGCGAACTTTTGACCTTTTCCCCTAAAGGCGTTTAGTTTCTTATAAGCAGAGGTATTTTACGAATATTGCTAGTCATTTCTTTTTTCCTCTTTTATTTTTGAAGAGAATAGGTCTTCAAGAGAATACAAATGGTTTTTAAGTGCAGGCTATTTTGAAGGGACACAAATACATACATAAGCATAAAAATCAATAACATTTCCCGGTGACATAGAATGGGACAGGACATTTTTCGTCTGTCAAGCATCCATCCAAAAAATTTTCATTTAAAATAATGACAAAAATTTTGGAAATTTTATCTAAAAATTATACGAATTTTAATGACAAAAGAAGATTGTATAGAAGGATGCTTTAAGGCCTAAAATTACTACCATTATGAACAGATCTGATAGCTATTTTGGGAAGAATTTTAACAAAGATAAGAAAAAGAATCTAAAGTTAAGACTTTTAAACATTTTTCAATAAGCATATAATTTGAATCTAAAACTAAAATGAAATTATTTTATGGAATTAAACATACCCGGGGAAATATACCGGAAAAGGGGAATTGTAACAAACATACTATCACCTTCATACTATCATCAAAAAGGCTGAATGAATGATAATCATTCAGATCAAATTATCATTCAGTTATCAGTAATGTCTGATCACTTCCACTATTATCCTTCCAATTTTTAATATTCCAAAAGAACTAACGCTTTATTGCTTGAGTTTGATAAATTTCAACAATAATCATTCGTGAATATTCATAAAAAAAAAAAATTACATGTTCTGGGTGTTGTGTGGCATCAATGAAGCAAGTGATCGTGATAATGGTGTCACGAAGTTTTCATCAGTATCTGTTTCGGTATCTGTTACCAAGATACATTTTCCATTAATCGAATCTGATTCTGATATGGAACTTTCTAACATCACAGCTTTGGTTAATCACTTGAAATTCCTATTAACCTGAAATTCTTTTGGATTCATATTTCTTTAACAATGATAAAATTACATTTCGCAATTTTTACAAACAAACTCAAATGTAACCAACTGATGATTGTTAGTAAGAATGATGTGGTCAATAAATTGATCAAAATATTTAAAGCCTAATATTTTGCAAAAAAAAAAAAACATAGAAAGAGAGAGAGAGAGAGAGAAGGAAAAAGAAAA
>NW_018108261.1:113422-116669 GCF_000183805.2 Loa loa
CAAATAGAAAGAGAGAGAGAGAGAGAGAGGAAAAGAAAAATCTGATTTTTGATTATCTGATTTTCTGGTTGCAAAAAACTTTTCTGGCCTTTTTAATTTTTTATTTCAAATATTTGTCAAATCGGATCATCTTATTACGATTATCTAACTATTCTCTACAATTCTATTCCGAAAAATTTGAAATCTTAATATTTAAAACAACTCATTTTGGTTAATGATTTCCAATTTTCTTATTTTTGACGAACATACACTTACAAGGTATTTTTTACACTGCCTGGTTGCGACATTATCAGAACTGTTAAAAATCCCAAAGATAACAATTGAAAACCCGATCTTTCATTCTCAATCAAATCTCGACAAGCAAATTATTGAGAGATACCATCAAAAGATGCTTTCAAAGATAGTTAAGCAATTATAATATATTCCATTATAAATATATGAATAGCATCATTATAACTTTCATATATCCATCAGGTTATTAGTTTGCAGTATGACCATAAAGACTTCGAGAAATCATGGTGTAAAGTGATATTCAGGGAAAAAAAAAAAAAAAACTGATATTCAAATAACAACTGTTTCCATCAGTTATTTTGCTATTTCGATGTATTATTCATACATCTTTTAATATATTGTCATTTTTCGTAAAATTTTTAAAATATTTAAAGAAACTTCTAGAATTTCACTACTAATGGATACTTGCTTAGATGGGATAAAATTAGGAATTGCTTAGAACTACAATTATGAAAGCGCTTAAAAATCAGTGACATTAAATAATCAGTAAGAGAGATTCCTTAAAAGTCATTCCTTTTTTGTTTTGTCCTTTGTGAAGATATAAAGGACCATCCATATCGAAGTATTCACATTCATTGATTCTTTCCTTCCTTCCAAATTCGAATAATTAATTCCAATGATACAAAATCATCCATCAATCTTTCCATTCATCAACAATCATACAATCTATTTTTCTCTTCCACTAACTAAAATTCATAAATCAGATTGAATTAATTCCACATCGAAAAACGAAAGTATGAAATCACTGCTAGCATTTTTTGCTCTTCATCAGTTGTTGTTCTAAAGATATAACTAAAATCAATTCTAAAAGCAAAGAATTCGTTCAAACTAAGAAAATTAGTTTTTTTTTTTTTTTTTTTAAAGTTATCTAAATCGATTGGCTTATAGGCTCTATCAGGTAGAAAATGATGTTACCTTCGTTTTGTTAATTGCATGCAGTAATTTTGGCAGTGTAAACAGAAATGGCATTTGATAAATTCAATAAAATTGAAATTGAACTGAAATAGATTGCATTTGACAAAATTTGACAAAAATTAATGACATGTAATCAATTATTTTTTAGAATACAAAGTTTAAAAAATTTTTGAAATATTTCAAACAATTCCACATATTGCGGCGCAATGATTGCAATGAAAAAAGGCCATAAAATTGCTATCATTTAACGAAAGGAAGTAATTCCTTTACAGGGTGACAAACAACAATTATTAGTGAAAAAAAAAATGTTCATGGATAAAAGGATCAATGGAACCAACTTTTTCCAAATAACACTGGTCATTTTATAGGTAGTGGTCATCGTACTATTGGAAAAGTTTTGGATAATTATGAAATTTTCAAAATTCTTTTCTTTTTTCAAAATCAGTTTTGCCTAGCTATGCTGATAAGATAGAGGAAGTGATGGCTGTCTTGTCATTACACTCACTTGAAAAATTTTTTCTTTTTTATTTTTTTTTTCAATTTTCAGTCAGAGATATCACAAACTTCTCTAAACCAAGAATAGGGAAGAACATTTAACAACAGCCACTTAACGACAATTGTCATTGGTATAGTAAGTGGCGCAAAAGCATCAAGCAAATTTGGCCAATGCTTTCAGTTCATCAATAAGGAACAAAACAATTTGAAAATGAGCCGAGAAATAACATTAGCCTTAGAAATGAAAATAATAGGCTTACATAAACTGTTCATTGCAATAGAATGGGAAATGTATAGCCTTCAGGCCAATAAAACAACATCTTTCCAATTTATGATCATTCCAGTATTCATTTCAGTTTTTAAGAAGTTATGGCATAATTCATTTCTACCTCAAAGTTGAATATAAAGCTATGACATTCCAACCGGAAATGTGCAATTTTTTCCACAAATTTTAAAATCCGAAAATAACATATTTGGTTATTTTGTTAGGAAAATAAGCTGGAAATTAAGTTCTTTCTTGCTCATTCCTAATAACCGGAAATAAAACAAAATCCCTAAGCCTTCTCTCGATTCTTTCCTGATATTATTCCATCCATACATGGATGAATATAGCGCTCTACAAGCTCTTGCTTATTTATCACAATTATCAGAGATGCAATCACAGTGGAAAAGCAATGTACTGATATCTATTAATCAATAAACATCGTTGATCAGTAAACATTAAAAATCATTTTTCTTTTCATCCATCTTCCTGTCCTTTGTTCAAACTTTGAACAATTTTATCAGTTAAATAAAATGAAATTCCATCAATTAAAAGACCTTTGAATTATCAAATGAGAAAAAGAGGGAGAAGAAATGAGCCAAATTTTCTATAGAGAAAAAAAAAATTAGTAATTTTTTTTTTACATAGTAATTTTTTTATTACAACTAATAATATTTAGGACAGTTAAAATTAGCATAAAGCTACAAATGTCACCAAAATGTCCCAAAATCGTGAAGAGATCTTACGAAAAGTTATTTCATTAGATGGAAAATTTAATTGAACAAATAAACGTGAATGAATGAAGAAAGGAAGAACAAATGGAATGGAATGAAAACGAAGTATGTTTAGGATGAATCATCGATGATTCACCATTCCAAATATTGAATCATTTAGGAGGCATTTTTCTATTCAAATATTGTCACTGTAAAATAAATGAATTATTGTTATTTACGCTGCTGAATTTATTTCACGTACTCATTTCTGCAATTCTTCAAATGATTACCTGATATTAGATGATTTAGAAGGATCCAAAGGTATCATTTCATCCATCCCTTTCTCTACTACTCTATTCCACATCTATATTTACCTGTCTACTTATTTCTACTTTTTTATTTTCATTATTTTCTTGATACCTATACATGATACCTGTACGCAACACGTAAACGCGTCGTAAAGTTACTTGGAGAGGATCACAATCTGCACACACACACACACACACACACACACACACACACATACACACACACACATACACACACACACACACACACACATACACACTAC
>NW_018108261.1:117051-127886 GCF_000183805.2 Loa loa
ACGACACACACACACACACACACACACACATACACAGTTTGTATTGATAACAAGATATTACAAAAGTTTATGCAATCGTTGTTAACCTATGATTTAAGCGAACTGATAGTAGTTATTGAAAGAAGGAATACGTTAAACTGAGGAGACCTTCTCATTATCAGCCTTCTCATTATCAGTATTCATTAATCATATACATATGTAACTGATAGGAATGTTGTGGAGTATTCGTTGTGGTGTGACAGAAATTAAAGTGAAATATCTATATAACTATCAACAAAAGTAAGAAGGATAGCAAAGAGTTTTGATAATAAAAAAAAGGAAACGGCGCATTTCACTTCGAAAACATCTCATATTAATGATTAAAATACGGCCATAAATATTTAAGGATCCAGTTTTTTTTCCTCTAAAATTTTTTTTTAAATATTATATCTTTTGATAACTTTTGACAATATGTGACTTTAGGAATATGATTTGAAAACTTTTGCGCCTCTTTTTATTCAAATTTTCCAATTTGAAATCCCTTCAATGCAGTTCTACTATTTCTAACATCATTGTGTCATAGCGATATTATTCATTCTATGAAAATGTGTAAAATGAAATATTGAAAAAGATGTGTCATCTTTCATCGTTATCGAGAATTCTTCCGTTTTCCGGTATGTGATATCAATCTTAGCTCACACTTATACGGAAAGTTAATTTGTATGCTATTTCAGTTCCCATTTGTAACAATTTAGTTTTACATTCTTTCATGCAATCATTCTTTTCTTCCTCAACAAATTAGTGCATATCAGGGGAAGTCTGATAATTGACTGAAATAAAATGTTGGAAGGCAGATTGAAAGAACTGAACAACTTTCCACGACAAAGATGGACCTTCTCGAAATCTCTAGATTATTCACGATCACTCGTACCGTGTATTCATTTCTTTGATTCCTCCAACTAATATTTATTGTTAATTTTCCGGATCCTTTTCCTGTCAAGATCATTCTATGGATGTAAATACATATTTAATGCATGGAACATGTTCTCACTTGTTGATAATATGTCCGAGAGTTCCTGATGGAAAGAAATATAATTCAGTCTACTGATCTTTTTTGTTTTCATTCTCACAACATGAATCGAACATCATACAATATGCTAAATACAGTAGTAATTCAACGGATAAAATTCATTGTTTTATTGCTATTTAAGCCTACTGGACAGAAATTGACCAGTAGTATGAAATAGTTTGATTAAATTTCAATTAATTGATAGGATTTGAATTATGGAATTATAAACAATCATTATTTATTGCATTGGTCATTTAATCAACCAATCGTTTTGCTGATGCATTAATAACGATTTGATAGACTTTGTTTAATCAAAATGATATTTGTTTATTCCATTTATGTGATAACATTACATCTGTAAAGAATTGAAAACTTTTCGAGAGTAGATAATACAAGCATAAGAGTGTCATAAATTGGTCATAAGTAAACGATGATAATCAGAGTTTGAATCAGCTTCATTTGATTAAATATGCGAAGCATTTCATGGTGAATGAAGAAAGTTGAAAGGGAACCCGATACATGAAACAAGGGAATCTATCACAATAATCCATGACATCATCTATGACACTTCTCATGATGAATCATTGCTTTTTGAAGATAAAGTTTATTTCACTTCCAATTCCTTTCTTTGGTACATATTAAAGTGAAAGTTTTTCAAACGAAAAAATTGCTAAAATTAAGTTTTGCATGCAAAATTTAATGTTGCCGAAAATGGTTGCAGTATATGTGTCCACTTCCGTTCCTTGCGCCTGTCCAGTTTTTGTACTGACCCTCTTTCCCTCTTTTTTTCAAGTTAACCGAGAAGCTATTCATCCATTTGCCTTTCCAATTCATCACAGAGAGAGACATTATAGATACTCTCTCCCCAAAAGAGAGAGAGAGAGAGAGAGAGAGAGAAGAAAAAACTGACAGTGCAGATATGCAATAACTAATGATTTTGTGATCCACAAAAACTGCTGCTACCCAATGAAACTATCAGCTTTTCCTTTCCGTTCATCATTAATTCCACTGAAGTTGAAAAATATACAGCCGATGTTCTTGTCCACTTTTGTCTGTCAACCAAGCTATATGGTTGGTGACCTAATTGCATAACAGGTATAGCCCTGTTTTTTACCTTATAGTTGCCACAATCTTCGAAATATTGCTGAAAATTTATGATTTATTTTTGAAATTCCATTACATCAAATGATTTAGAATTATGAGCTTCGATTCTTTGTTGCATTATTATTATCGGCTATCTCATAAGTTTAACTAATGAAGGACAGAAGGTATGTATACAAAGGTAAGTATGAAGAGAAAGTATATACCATGCACAGGTAATTGAAATCTAGGAAATTATTAAGAATTATTCCCAGAAATAACAGTGAAAGGAGAGAACATAACGGAAAGGATAAAGAAGCAACGATATGAGTGAATTAACATTTTCATCTTCCTGCAAAGTAGAAAACCAGTATTAGCCCAAATAAAGGTCTTCATGTAGAGAGTGATACGATGTTGAATTGATTTGATCGTATCATACTTGTTTCATAGCATTGTGAATTGAGAATTTATGAATATCATAATTGAGAGCTGCTTGATAAATGGATCACCGAGAAGTAACCATTACTACTCTATCTTAAGTGAGCTTAATTAAGGAAAGAAAAATGATTGAAATGGCTTAAGCCATCTGCTGAGAAAATGTACCTTGACTACAAATTAAGTAAAGACGGTTACAGTAGTAGCGTGGATGAATTTGAATTGATGATCAGATTATCTTGAATCGTAGTGATAATCTTTGATTTCAGTATGTTTGTAGTAGTGGAATACCATCTAAACTAAGCATACATTAAACAGAATTCAAGATTGTGGAAAAAGTTCATCAAAGAAAGAAGCAATAATTGGATAATAATTATTGCAATTATTCTTAATTAATTACTGTATAAATCGTATTTTGTAAAAAATAAAAAAAAAAGATTTGAATGTAAGAAATGTGTTCCATTCCGAAAAAGTGTATCCTGAATTACGGAAGAATTCTGGCATAGCAATGAGTTTGATGAAGGTCATCCCATCCAAAGTTGTTGGACATACAACACGACAGATATATTCGTCTCATTCATTGAATCATTGCATCTCTTAAAATTCCAATTGCTTCTCATTCCTTTTACCTTTAGAGAGAAAAGCAATTATTTGGATAGTGAGATGAAAAAGTGCCCATTGGGTAAGTGGAAGAATGTTTGCTATCGTAGCTGAGCTGACCATCTCTTAAAATGTCAATCAGGTTGATTGAATGGTTGGTTTCCTGTTGTTATTATCGTTCTCGGTATGGACAGTCTTCCCTGTTCATATTGACCATCTCTCTGTTAGCATATGACAGATGATTTCATCAAGAAAAGAGAGAGAGAGAGAGAGAGAAAACATTCCTTTCAATCATCATCTTACTTTCTTCTCTTCTTTCTTCACAGCTATCAATTTAGGTCTACGTACTAGTTCTTAACGTATTTTATATTCTTCGACACTTTCCTCCACGATATCATATTTCCTTTCCTGTCTTCATCTTTCGTATTTCATACTTCTCTGATATTTCTCCATCCTTTTTATCTTTCTCCTTAATGACCTCTACTGCTTTGACCATCGTACCGCTCAAAACTTCTGATATTATTATCATTTTTGAGCGAAATATAACATTTTCGTTCTATCTTTCTTAATGTATAGTACTGATGCCAATGACCTTTTTATCTTACATCATACCGCGGTATAGATTTAGGATTTAGGATTTGGGATTTAGGATTTGGGATTTGGGATTTAGAATTTAGGATTTAGGATTTAAGATGTGGATTTGCTCTCATTATAATAAACGAGAATAACTTTAAATTGATCTTATATTATAAGCTAACTGGGAGGAAATTGAATTCAAACAAAATTTCAATTCATAATTTTAAAGTTGTAATTTAGATGTTTAAAAGAAATTTATTCATTTCCAAACATATTTGTTCAATACATTCCATATAAAAGATAGGAATGCGCAAATTGTACGTTCATCAGTGGTCAAATAAATTGCTAAACTTAGCAACAACACAGCCAACATATATGAAGCGCTCTTTACCTTTCATCAAACTTTTACCCTTAGCGTATTCTCTTTTGTGAAACATTCGCAAAGCTTTAAAAACGAGAAGTATAGAATCCACGTGATATAGGAACGTATTGGTTGAAACTCTTTCCTCTCGTAAAGTCACGTATCAAACTTTTTTACTCCTTCTTTGCCTTTCTTCTTAGAAGACTTTTGTACGAAAGTGTTTTGATTTTTCCTATACGATAAAACCTATATTTTGATATTTGTTCAATGGACTCATCCTGCAAAGACATTCCTGAAAGACAGTGACAGTATGAGGATATACAAGTATGAGTAAGCCTTTCAAAAAAAAACTTTTGCGCATTTGTCACACGTAGTTGCAGACTATAATGCACTGTATAATGAAAGACTAAATGTTGCATGCACGAAAATGCGTGTAGTATTGTAATTATGCAAACAAATTACTTTAATTGAGCGCTTTGTTTAATTGCAACTTTTGAATTTTTATTGAAAATATTATTTCAATTTTTGCTATGTTTGAGTTGTGGCAGACAAAAAATATACAACCTCAATGAAAAATTTGCATCAAACATTAGACTTAAGAATGGCTTTAAGTTTCCTTATATAGACAAGAAGTAATCTGCAAAGAAACATGCAAATTGAAATTAGGCTCATTTAGGCATAGCTATCATTTCATCCCACTTCAGCTGGCCTATGAAAACAAAATATAAAAAAGAGCCAAAATAGGATATTTTAACAATCGAAATGTACCATTTACGACACAGAAACATGTTAGAAATAGTAAAAACTTTTTCCATTTTTCACTTTGATCCTATCAGTTCTCTCTCTCTCTTTCATATCAGTAAGCATCTCTCTCTCTCTCTCTCTCTCTCTCTCATATCAACTAACATCCTAACGAATGTTCTCCCTTCGAGATATCGTAAAAAGTGGACATTACCATTGCAAAACATTACCTTTCATTCCTTCTCATTCTAATTACTAAAAGTTATTTTCTTAGGTGAATTTCAATTTAGAGAACTTTTTGAAAATGGATTGAATTTTCTGTTACAACAAAGTCTTCATTTATTTCATGAAAATTTGAGAATTTATGAAAATATATTAAAGAGAAATTTATATTTTTGATTGATAAATATTATCACTTCAACTTCCATTTCGTTATCATTGGCTCTAACTTAACATCAGCACAAAAATGTATTCAATCGTTCATTTCATCTTTTGATATATTGCAAAGTTTCCTTCATTATTATTGCTGATCAATTTGAAATTAATTCACTGACAGTTGGTAACAAAAGTTATAGGATGTATTAGAGGCATACAAACGATAAGCATGAACGGTGAGTTCTTGTAGGTATGAGAGCCTGTGACAATACGCGACAGGATTTGGTTCGATATTACCCTTGCCTTTTTTGGCCAGTAAACATTCTACTTTCAGGCTTTTATTCACAGTTGACAAAGCAATAGCTACAAGAATGTTTTTAATGTCTTAAAATTTCACACAAAATTAGTTGATAAAAAGGGAAAGATTGCAAGATTGATATAGATGTTGTCAACGTATGCGTCATTTAATGAATTAACTTTTGGCTTCTACTCCAGATTACTGCCTTCCAGAATTACAAAGGAGCAATGAAGGCATTGTGTCGGATTCCACCCCTCCGGAAAGCTAATGATTTTGTATTAATAGGTTAAAAAGCTATTATTTAGATTGCGTTAAGTTGAAAGGTTACATTTTGCGAATGAAACATTGGATGAACCAGACTTATGGTCAGTACGCAGACTAGAGAGAGAAAGTGCAATTATTAAATGTCCCGAGATATACTGGCATACTGTATGGTGACAATCATAGCTAAATTCTTACCTCAATTTAAAGATAGGAGAAGGCAAACTATTAATCGTTGATTATCATTCCGTTTACGGTTGCAGTTCTGGCTTATTCTTTTCAGTATGGTATACACCTTTTAACTAGAGAATGATATAATTAATTTTTAATAATATAATTAATCATTTTCAGTCATTAAATCTTTCAGTAAAAACTATCAGGTCATCTTAATAATTTAAAGTTTTCATGGTTGCCACATCTTTGCAAAATTGTTCCGTTCATATTATCAAATAATATAGGAAGCAGACTAAAATTTCATAAGACTGATCTACTTGATCGGATCCGGATGCTTATTATGGAATGAAGAATCTGAAATTGGAATCAGTAGATGAATTTCATCGAAATATGTTCTCAGTTTAATTTATTCTAACAATAATATCATTGTAATTTTAAATTCAACTCAAGGATTCAGTAAGGAATTAAAATTTCGATCTTGATTAGGTCTTAATATTCAATGGTTTGTGTATTTTCTTTATTGAAATCGTCACATATTTCTGAATTTGCGATGAATATAGTGGTGCTCTAATTATAATAACATCCGCAATGAATGTCAACCTAAAAGGGTTGAGCTGATTCACAGGATCGACCTATTTGACCGAGTGACGATTTATGAAATGATAATTAAACATCATCATTTAACTGATAACAGGAACCTTTTCCAATTCTTCTTATCATTGACTGCATTTTAGTGAACAGAAAACGTAACAAAAGGTAACTTATTCGAGGAAAGGAAAACTAAAAGTTATGTTTATTTGTCATCCATCCCTTTCCGTTTATTTGCATCACATTGTTTTTTCTACCGTACTAACCAGTAACTCACTTCAGGAAATCTTTGAGACAGGAGGACACTTTACCAATACGCCATAAACATGTAAAAAGACTGAACACTTTTAATTCCGAAATTTTAATTTAATGAGAATGATTGTGCCGTTTCCTACAGGTCATATCGATAATTTTTATTATTCGTTTTTCCGCATATTTTATGTTTGAATGGACTTGTCAATGTCATTTAATTATTAATTAAGATCAGTGAAGTATGTAATTTGATGTGATGAAGTGTGCACTTTTATGTAGTTTGATAATTTACAGTTATGTAACTCTCATACAGTCATTCCTACAAATTCAACTCCGGAAGTGCAGCATTCTCTTAATTCAAAAAAAAAAAAAAAAGTTTCTCCATTTTCAAGCGAATGTCACTTGTTGCGGCAGTCACGCCAACGTACGATATACCACGTCCCTCTCACGAAGCTGTTTTACGATTAGAAACCTGGTACCACGGCATGTTGACCAGATTGCGATCCGAATGTCTTGTTCGATCTGAAGGAGATTTCTTGGTAAGTTTTAAAAGAGATTTGTCCTTGTTAAAATCATATTTAATATACTGCCGTTCTATATGTCCATTACTTAGTGATATGCACTGAATGCACTGATACAGATATTAAGAAGGACGAATTGGTATAACCTTTGAGGAATGGTCATTATATAAGAGAGAGATTGACATCGGGATGACCTTTGGTCAAGTACACTGTAATGAACGCATAAATAATATGTCAGTGCCCTGATACTTTCAATCTTCTTCACTTTGGTTGAACAAAAATGTTAGAAAAAAATCCACTAAAACAATTTACATATTTCAAAAGACAATTTCGAACTTTAATTTGAATTTCGATTTAAAATTATGAATTTACTAACATGAATTGAAATTCATGAAAAAATCAATAAATTTTAATCATTTCACCTAAAACTGCTCTTTTTCCTATAAAAAAGTAAATCATTCTCCATCACTGTTAACGATCCATCCTTGAAATTTAATTATTAAACAAACTAATCGATGAATAAGAAGAGTACCTTTATGAGAATTTCTTGAATTTGCTAAATTTGAATCATTAAAATGTTGAAATGATTGAGTGCTACGAATGATATAATAGCATAATTTTTTTAAATTCAAATTCAAGAAATTTTTGACAGAAAGTTAAAGTTCCTAAAAGTTAAGTTTTAAAAAATTCCGCTAAAATAAACACAGAAAGTTGAATTTCTAAAGGATAGTTTCCCTAATTTTATTTGGTTTCATCAAAGGTTCGTGATAGTATTTCGTTCAAAGGCGATTATGTGTTGACAGTATTTTGGAATGGACATGCCATACATTTTCAAATTAACAAAGACCCGTCACCTTTCAGCTCAAGTGGATTTTTTTTTCAGGTTTGTATTAATTTCTAAAAATTTTGAATTAATTTTTTACATACCGATCTTTTATTGTGTGGGAGTAGAATCCTCCTGAAGATGGCATTTACATAGAGAGTAAATTCATTTCCATACTCTATGAAAATACAGTATCGTGGAATGAAAGGATTACGGAAGGGATTACGGAGGTGGGGTACTTCCTGAACTTCGAATATTAGCTGCAATGAATAAAAGATTTTGCTTATTGATAATATATATATATATATTTACTTAATTTATGACAAATAATTATTAAACAAACATCTAACCTTTTTTCAAACCTTCTCAGGTCTGTTAACCTTTGAATGCTTAAGGAAACGATGAAAACCTTTATCATTAGAAAACTGACCAGTTAGTGCCCCTTAGATTAAACATAATTTTCTTCAAATAAATGAGAAATAAAAAGTTAGCAACTGATAATTTTCTAAAAATATCTAATGTAAACAATACATCCCTTTTCAAGTTTGAATTAATTTTTCATAGAAATGACTAATGAGTGCTGAAAATGAAGTATGTCTTCATTTTTTTTAGAAGTTTGTTACATAAATCGATGATATTCTGCATCAGTGGTCAGTACACCGGAAGTATATCGATTTCAATTCCGGAAGAGGTTCGACAAATAGGAATAGAGCAGGGTTCTGAAACTATGACTAATCTCTTCATAGTTATGATCATTTTTCTAAAATAATTGTCTTGCAGTTCGAAGAAGAACAATTCGAAAATGTGCCAGATTTGGTGACATTTTATCAGTCACATAACAAACCAATCACTCGGAATAGTGGTTGCATTATAAAGAATCCCGTACCTAACACGACACTTTTTGCGACCCACAATTTTGAGTTAAAAGCTGAACTTGATCAGAATTATATGAAAATCATCCGACCAAAAATGATTAAATTTGGTAAGTTTATTAATATATTAGTCATTGTACGGTAATACGGTAAATTTTCGAGTGTAAACTTTAAGCTAACTTTGTGCATAGTTCGTGATTTTTGCATCTAACCCGTAACACTATGAATGCTTTCGCTGATAATTCCCAATTATCACTCTGATACGATCAATCAGAAATTATGTGTAGTTCTTGTTTTGGTGAAGTTTTAGAATCGAGATGAACAATTAGAACGTTTAATGAAAACATTTCAGGTCAAGAACGATCATTAACCCAAGAGGTTCTTTTAAATGAAACAAGAAAACAGTTGCAGTTAAAAGCACTTCAACCATCGTCACCTACTTCATTGATATCATCTAACGGAAAATCACATCTCCCATTATCAGATTTACTCAGTCGACCCTTGCCAAAACCAATTCATTCACCTGTTCAAGAAGAAGAAGATGATGAGGTAAATTCTGCTATCTTAGAATAATATTATTTTCTAAGAGAAACAATCTTTAGATGCAAAAAATAAACTGAACATTTAAAGACTTCCTAAGTTTTAGTTCTTCATCTTCCCACTCCCAAATATTCTTTTCAAATTTCAGTACTCCAAAATAGACTATGATACTATGGAGGAGACAACAGTTTCAACGATGGGAAAAGATGATGTTGTAAGTCCGTCAACGTCGAAGTTATCTCATCTGCACAATCACAAATTATCATTAACTTCGTTAAATTCAATGCGTAACGAACTGATAGCTTCAAGTAGCACATTATCGTCACCAACAACTGCGTCTTGTTTTAATGTCAACAAATTGCATTGGCGTATGCCACGGAGTGATTCATTACCAGTACTTCCAAAACGAAAAGTATCATTACCAATTCGAGATAGTGGTTGTATTGTGGATAATCCTGATTATGATCAACCAAAGGCATACACTACTATATCCACAAATACTGCTATCGATTTACAAAACTATCGATCACCGTTTATTGAATCCAATAATACACTGCAAACAGAAGAGCTATTAACAAAATTCAAGTTAGTCATTTCAATAAATCTTTTTGAAGAACTCTCGTAAGAAGAACTCTCGGTCTTTTCCCGATCAAAAACCTACCATTGTTAATATCCTTCATCACTCTGATCTGATCTGTTATGACTGTATTTAACTGATTTCTTTTTTTTTTTTAGTTTTCAAATATGCAACTTATATTGTAAATGCATGCACAAAGTGTTTGGTTGATTAAAAATCAAAAATTAATTAATGGCATATTTTAGGCAGCTGCTATTAGCAAAGAAACCGGAAAGTTGCGCTCAGCTAATAACGGTTGAAGATTATCGGTTATTGAAGTTTAGAAGAAATTTACAGATACCGTTCAAGGTATGTAAAGAGAATTGAATGTATCAATTCGAAATAAATAAATTAGAATTGAATATAGAATTAAAAATAAATTTAGAATTAAAAATAAATTAGAATTGAATGTATCAATTCGAAATAAATAAATTAGAATTGAATATAGAATTAAAAATAAATTTAGAATTAAAAATAAATTAGAATTGAATGTATCAATTCGAAATAAATTTCACAGAAAATATTTTGAGAAGCATTTGCCAAGAAATTTAATTACTTAATAGTCTAAATTGTTAAATCAAACGAAATGGTTTAATTTGAAAACAGTTAGATTATTTCTTGAAGATTTAATAAGTTAAACTGATGTTTACTTTAGATGGTATCAATGATGTTAA
>NW_018108261.1:128084-136921 GCF_000183805.2 Loa loa
AAATTAGAATTGAATATAGAATTAAAATAATTAGAATTAAAATAAATTAGAATTGAATGTATCAATTCGAAATAAATAAATTAGAATTGAATATAGAATTAAAAATAAATTTAGAATTAAAAATAAATTAGAATTGAATGTATCAATTCGAAATAAATTTCACAGAAAATATTTTGAGAAGCATTTGCCAAGAAATTTAATTACTTAATAGTCTAAATTGTTAAATCAAACGAAATGGTTTAATTTGAAAACAGTTAGATTATTTCTTGAAGATTTAATAAGTTAAACTGATGTTTACTTTAGATGGTATCAATGATGTTAATGTTTTTTGATAATATGCAAATTACATTCGAAAAAATATTTGATTTTCTTTACGATTTCTCGTAACTTTAAAGTTCGCATTTTTTTTTTCTCTCTCTCCTTTACCGAAATTTTAATCAATTTATCATTTGCAAACCGTAATAGCAAACGTTAATTTCATTGATTTATCGTAGCTTTTTTCTCTTTTTTATAGAATGCAACAAAATTCGAACGATTAAATGGCTTATCACTTATTTTATTACCAGATGGAGAGAATGTACGAAATGATCTCTTAGAAAGGTTAATTAATTCATTTGAATATTTTAATATCAAATATTAGACATGTTACATTCATCCATTTCCTTGCTATTATATTCATTCTCATTATTGCATACATTATTCATATCCCTATAATAATAAATCATTCCGGAAAATTAGACCGGAAATCTGCAATCGGATCATCCATTTTTATTACAACTACGATTATTATTATTGAAGTGAGAATATCGATCGATGATTGTGGAGGATTGGGTTTTATTTTGTATAGTTTTCAAATTGATAAATAAAATTTTGGTAAAAATTCCTCCTCCAAAAATTTTCACAATTCCAGAAATCGTTCGTTACATTATTTGTGCATTCTGTCCATATTACATCAGGCCAAAGGTCATCAACGTTGTGCTATGTATGATACTTGGGTACAAATTGCTCGTGCATTATTTTATCAATATGGTAATGCATTTTCATTTCTAACACTTCTCGATGCATTATGTTCAGATCACGTAAGTTTTTGATAAGTTCAAAGTTGAATTTGATTTGGATTGAAATTTGATTTGAATTTATTTATCAATAAATTCCTACTGTTATATCAGTTATAGTCTGATAGACATTTGCAAAATATTCATAATGAAAGAAGAAAAAGACCGAGCAAGGTCTTATCATTGGAAATTCGAAATTCGATAGGTTAAGAATGTAAAAGGAAATCGTTACGTTGTGACGGTTTAAAGTTTTTGTTGCGGAACAGAAATTGAAATTTCATTAAAATTTTATTTCCGGGTAGTTTTCTGTAGACATGACATACATTGTGTGGGAGGTGTAAATTCCTCTCGAAAGTATTTTAGTTAGCTTGCTTGAAGCTTATCCGGGAAAGGCGATCACCATCAAAAAGGCTTTTATATGCTTTACAAAGCTTACATTCTCTATGAAGCACGGAATGTTACAAACCGGTTCTTGTAAAAATGGGTACTATAACTGTCTAATTTTAAAGCAATCCGCAACTTCAGATGATTGCTACAACCTTGGCCTCTTCAATTTTTACAATTTTCCTTGATTTAATTATTTGTTGGCATAATTAAATAGAATCAATAAGTGTGCTTCAGGTGAAATCCGTCCTTACCGAAGAATACTCACGAACATTGCAGCAAGAGCTTGAATCAGTGGCATGCAAATTGCATCAGTGTGAACCATTACCGCATAATTATCCGCAAATCAATATACCATTTATGCAACCACTCCTTAACATTCTCTCAAATAACCCTTCTTACCTCAATGATACGGGCAATAATGGTAGAACATGGGGAACGGAAGTGGGCAAGTTTTCCTAATACTACACGATATTTATTCTACCATAAAATACACTTTTTCCTATCCGGAATAAATCAGAGACTTTGTTTGCAAATGCCGCACGGATTTCATGAAACAAACGGATTTATTCAGATATTTTAAGATTGCAACTAAACATATTGTCATTCCTATCTGCTATAGGTGATGGATCAACAAGTTTGCACATAAGTATGTGAGACATACGTAAGCAAGTAATTATGCAATTAGCATTCATGAGTTTAGTAGAAACATTGCAGATAATCTATGGAAATGGCTTCAAGAAGGTCGACATTGGATCAAACAAGCTGTCCAATTTAATGCAAATAGTTCGATTTTATGCAATGAAAAAATATCCCATGGTGACAATTTTTTAAGCACAGAATTTAGTCTGAAATTATTATTTGGAACAAAAGATTTCTCGATGGATATTGAGAAACGTTATGATAAATTGGCTGCAATGGTTTATGCTTTCAAAGAACGTTGTAATTGAACTTGTTGATCATTTCATTGCTAATGTATTTTGCAAAATTTTTTAAAAATCATCAAAAAATATACAACTCATTTTTGAACCTAACTATTAGATCATTCAGAACATTCAATTTCAACTAATAAAATAATCCTTGGCATATTTAAATCACTCAAGCCCAGGCTATTCATTTAAATCTTCACATTCATTGAATTCTTTTTTTTCCCTCAGTACGATAATGTTTTCTTCAAGTTCAGCAACTATATAAGTTTTATTTAAAATTACAATATTATCTTTTGTACGATCTAAAATGAATATCAGAAAAGTGGAACAGTGGTTTATGAATGTTTCTATCAAGCCATTGTATCATCATATACAAATCTAGGCAATTTATTATACTTTCATTTTACTACTTAAAAATAGAATCTGTGACAATCAATGAAGGTAATTTTAGTCTTGATCCATTTCATTCCGGGAGTTGTTATTTTCTATTGGTATTAATGCGATATATTATCATACCAATTATTAATTTATTATGTCATGCCATAAATTTTGATGCTCATTTCCATGTTTACATGTATCTTTAACCTGATCTAAAATAAAGATAACAAAGATATGTTGCATGCAAACTTTCAAAAATAGTTTATTTACGCACGATAAGAAGAAAAATGAATCGTATGACTGTCCCTTTTATAAAGAGTTATCTATGGAAGTGTCTTACTTTTAATTTTCATTACATCATTTTCATTAAACCTTAAAATCTACAAGAATTGCATCACATCCGCTTCCATCAATAAATTTGACTTATAAGTCAACTTCTTTAACATTGATTGATTTGATAATATTAATATTTAAAGCTACATTCCAGAGATAAAGTAAATTTAGATCTCATTGAAATTATTTTTTCGTTCACAGATCGAAAGCGTATTTTAATTCGTATCCTTGGTGATATGATCATTAGTTATCCGTGATGAAACAATTAAAACTTTTTAAATTGAATTTCATTAAATTAATCAGTTAAGCTATGATAAGGACTTCTGGTAAGCCTGGAGCAGAAAATTTTACGATGAATATGTCAATGCATTTTGCTTAATCTATTTTTGTCAGTTGTGGATTAACTCAAGTGATAGACAAGTCTTTGATAGCCAATAGTTCCAATGTCAACTGCTATATTAACAACTATCAATACTACCAATATGGAAGATTTAAAGCCTAGATTTCAAAACTAGCCTAAAGTTTCAGGCATCGGCCCTTTCTATATGCCCTCAACTAATTAATTTAATGGAGTTTAATTTAAAAAGTTTTAATCGTTCCATCACGAATAACGAATTAGCAGTGCCTTACGATAACCATGTGATATAATTGTCCTCTTCTTGAGCAAAAATAACTTTCGATACCTATCAATGAATTTTCTATGACATATACCTTTGTTGTTTGTCAACAATGGCGGAAGAAATTATGTCAAACAAATGAATTTCATTTTGATCTTTTGACCAAAGTTTCTACTAGTCCATATTTTGATTTCTAAATTCAAAGAATATTCAGATTTGTCACAAGAATGAAAGCACTTTGAAAGTTTTAGGTCACAACCGATCACTCAACCCATACTTTTTTTTAACTTATACACATACACATACACATACACACACATACACATACATATGTAGTATATATATTTTAATACACATCGTAATGTCACATATGAGACAAACTAAAACAGAGAAAGTACTCAGCAATCAGAAGAACTCTTGATTGTCAATCCGGTTTTCAGCAATCATTTGTAATCTATGATCAATTTGTCATCTTCCAACTTTCCAGAATTTTCTGATCATGTCAAAAGTTAGCAAACAGTATGGAATCAACATATTCAACACTATCAATTCATCCTTTCACATCACTCTTACACTCATTTTTTCATTTTCACTTTGGTATTTCATAAATATGTATATATATTTGATGAGTCATACCTATAACATATATATTAACCTATAAGAAGTATACTTTGTACCAACTGTCAACGCTACAGTTTCGAACAAATATTGACTTTGGTGCTAACCAAAGATCACTATTAACCGGTTGGTTCAACTTCCTTTCTCTCTCTCCCCCTCTTTCTCTTTCTCTCTCCCTTACCCCAACACTATCGGTATTAATATATCACTGTCAGCCCCTTTAATCCCTGTTTTCCCGAGATTTTTTAGAAAAGCAAATATGTTATATGAGCAAGACATGGATAGATGGCAGAAAGAAACATATTTAATGAATCATAACCCATATGACATTCTCATCCACTTCGGTCAGAGTTTACATTTGCATATCTCTTCAAAGGATGCTTACATATACATGCCTTAAAGGTTTCAATCGATTGGGAGTTGTCGGGGAATGTATGGAGGACAAGGCGGTATAAAGTGACTAATTATAGCTATAACTAATTACGGCGAAATTATTTTGCCGATGTGTCGATAGAAATGTACAATGAATGATAGATATCACTATATCTTGAATGAAAATGGATGAGAAAGTGCGGGAAAACGGAGGGGGAAGTGGGAGCGGGGGATCGAGGAAGGAAGAAATCACATGATCAATGGTGAGAGGATTCCTGATTCTGTGTCATACTGATCTGATGTTAAATTTGATCCATTGCATGAGACATTCAGTTCAAAGTTTAAAGGTTAACTCGAAGTATGCCATGGAATCAACTGAATGGAAAACTGGCTAAGGTGAAAGGTGCATGAAAATGAAAAATTTTTGACCTGTTGGCATTTAAATTTCGCTGCAAATCACTTAAATGCATACCGTAACTTAAGCAGTATTTCTATGCAAATGCGCATTTTAATGGAGATCTGATGATGTAATCTTAATAATCTTAAGATTTGGGCGTTCTCAAGGATGTTCTTATTGCAAGCAATCAGTCATTCACATATGCCATCCTTTAGATTAGTGACCTTTTGATGACCGTTATAAGGTTGATGCTATGGAATATCAGAGGAAACAGAAGAAATAAATGAATGACAAAAACATTCGATTTGTCCTCAGACCGAATTGTTTGCATTCATTTCTATTTCCTTCTGCATTTCACGTGATTTGTTTGGAATGCAAAGAAAAGGTGATCTTGAAAGGTCACCAAAAGATCGATGCTTCGTTAGCGCTTCATTATAGGTTACTGTTTATTTCTAGCCAAATGAAACCAATTAATTAGTTCATTCGCACTATTAGTTGTGTAAGTCACATGAGAAAAGTGACCTTCCTCTAATACATCAAAGATTACAATGAGATCGGTAATGACTGATGTCACTGATATCGCCAATAGAAACAAAGGAACAACAACCCCCCTTTGTTGAAAGCCAGAGATCTTTGTTTTATATGCTCATATCGTCTTATGTTTGCGCTAACAAAGAACACTATATCAATGGGCGCTTCATACGGATGCTAATTCTTATAATCATAAAACGTTACAAAGCCCTCCCACAAAAGGAAGCGGAGGATCCTAAGCTCCAAGTCATTTCATCAGGATCGGTTGGATATGCTACGTCAGTTTCCGTCATTTGGTCTCCATTTGTTCTTAGTGGTTTCGTTATCAATTTGTTGTATCGATATCGTGTAATTGTTAAGTTCATTGTTGTATTAATAAATTTATCGTAATAAAAGGTTTAATTAGCCAAGTTTAAGTAAGGTATTACTATCCAAAGAAACAGAAAGAACCTTCAATTTTTTGTAACAATTGAAGAAAATTGGCTAAAACTGACCAGAATCGAAGAGATGTGATTGAGCGTAAAACTTCACATGTAACTTATCCTTTCAAAAAGGCTAAAATATTCAGGGAAGCATTGATATATCTTCCGACACTCATACGTAGATTAAAATCGATGAAGTAAAATGTTCATACAAGCTCAATTTTACCGAAATCATCCCTGATTTTACCATAAACCAACCGTCACGTACGGAGAAACGTGCGTTTGGCTTCATTCAAAAGTTAATTTCGTAGCTTAATAGATGCAGATGAATTACTACAGAATCATGAAGTACCTGTACTTAATCGTTGCTTAGGTATGGTTAGAGAAAGGAATAGAGAACTCTTCCGCTATTAATTTGTTCTATTACTTTTCCCAACTTATTATTTTGATCTTGGGAATCCATACCTTAATGACAAATGGTTAAATAGCCTAAGGATCTACCAGGAGAGAAAAATTCATTCGGACATTATTCACCAGCCTATAAGCCCACAGTCCATTTACTGAATTTAATGGATAGTTTGTTATGAACAAGTAGGGAAAGGAAAATGGAAATTGTTCCTCAATTAGCAATATTGAGATGATTAATCCGGAATTCGATTAAAATCCGGTTAACTTCCAAATGTTCTATGTTTTATTTTTCATCCCATAAATTTGGGGAATAGAATCAGGGGGAAATAAAATATATTTGAGTAGAGAAATATGTTAAGAGTAAAGCCAAGGATAAGGTTGACAGGATGGGTGAGAAAGAAGTGTGATAAGTGTTGTTGAGCCCAGAGGAAATCATGACAGTCTGCTGTCATCTCTGTCCGCCATGCATCTAATGAATGTTCTGATTGACATTTTCCGCCTTTCGCTCTCTTCTCTTTCAATTATCTTCAGTTGAAATATGTGAGCATGCCTTTGAATCTCGGCTCGTTTCCTCTCATCAGGAATGATGTGAAGAACATATCACATCAAAATATGCAAACATACATACACACACACACACATTCATAGATACATACATACACACATACATACATACATATACATACCATAGTTAGGGATGAGGAGGATAGAAGAGAAAAGGGGGTGTGTACGTCTACAGAGGTGCTTGTCCACGAAAGTCCAGGCCTAACATGCCTTAAGGGAGAGGAAGGAGCATTGCATATAGTGATTGGCCCAGTGCTTCCAATCGTTCTTTTCATTTCCTCTTTTTTTTTCTTCTTAATAAGACTCTGCATTGCATTCCATTGCCGACACATCTTTTTTCTCCCACCGACTTTCAAAGGCTCACATTTCTATCATTTGGCTCAGTTTCTTGAAAGCCTAGCATTTGATTAAACATTCCCAGCCATTCTTCAATTATTCCTCTAATTTTATTGCTAACACTTCTTATTAACCTTTCAATATGTTTGTCAATTTGAGGCGGTGTTTGATGAAAGAAATGAGCGGAATAGGGGGAATTGATGAGATATCTTTATGTCAGAGAGATCATCATCGTTAGCTTTTTGTCATCATTTGTTAGTTTATTGTCAGCCATCGTCCTCTCTTTCTTATCATCCTTTTCTCAGAATTACAAAAAGGAATGGGTGTCATTTTTGAAAATGCAACATCACCGTCTCTTTAAACTTCAATGAAATTTTCCCTTTTCACTAATTAACAGTAACGGTAATAGGTAATAAGGACAATATGAATACAATAATGATAAGGATAGCATTAATATTAATATTAATATTAATACCAATATTAATGTTTTTATCATTTCTTGGACAATATCGTTGTGAATGTGAAAAATAAATTTAAATTGAAAATTTTTCGCAATTTCTCCTTTTTTCTCGCACACGCTTGGAATGGTTTCCTTTCCGGATGAATTAAATATTATCAAAAAATAAATTGCCATTACTGCTAATTGTTGACAGGTTAACAGAGTGAATCATTCGCTAAGATTTCTATGACAACATGAATCTCTCTCCCTCAATTTAATTCAATTCAATTTAATTCAGTTCCATTTCATTTCCTTCCTCAATTTCAATTGAGAATTCAACCCTTCTTTTGTTACGAAAAATTTTATTTGCCAGATGACTGCATCGAACTTTTAACCTTCCATTTGGATGAGGAAATTGTTTAATTGATATTGATCAAATTTCCATTCAATAATTCTCTCATCAATTCAATCTTTTTATAAATTTTTATCGCAAAATTGAAAAAGTATTACGTCTAGATGGAAAAAAAAGAGTGGGATGAGTCATACAATTTCAATTTATCAACGTACATACTTGAAATTGTTAATTCCAGCAAAAATAAACGATTTGATAGCTTTTTTTTTTGGCTGCTACAAATATCAACCGATTTGATCGATAAATGATGTGGATTGAACTGGATCGGTCTGGATTACATTAGGCTGTTTGAATATCAACCGATTTGATCGATAAATGATGTGGATTGAACTGGATCGGTCTGGATTACATTAGGCTGTTTGAATATATATAGGAATATTTATTTACTGAAAAAAAGAAAAAAGAGAAATGATATATTCTCATTCATATTCGTTACAACAAATACTTCCTAACTTTTTTCTTTTTTTCTTTTTTCCGGTATTTTTTCATCTAAAAATTTTCATAAATTCGTGATTTTTTTTCCCTTAATATTGCGTATAGTTTATGTTGTAAATTTCTAAGCTTATAAATAAAATGCCTATAATGGTTGGAATTAATTGAATCAGTGCAAAGAGAAAATTGTAATGAACTAATTTCGCATTA
>NW_018108261.1:137237-173693 GCF_000183805.2 Loa loa
AACCGATTTGATCGATAAATGATGTGGATTGAACTGGATCGGTCTGGATTACATTAGGCTGTTTGAATATCAACCGATTTGATCGATAAATGATGTGGATTGAACTGGATCGGTCTGGATTACATTAGGCTGTTTGAATATATATAGGAATATTTATTTACTGAAAAAAGAAAAAGAGAAATGATATATTCTCATTCATATTCGTTACAACAAATACTTCCTAACTTTTTCTTTTTCTTTTTCCGGTATTTTTCATCTAAAAATTTTCATAAATTCGTGATTTTTTTCCCTTAATATTGCGTATAGTTTATGTTGTAAATTTCTAAGCTTATAAATAAAATGCCTATAATGGTTGGAATTAATTGAATCAGTGCAAAGAGGAAATTGTAATGAACTAATTTCGCATTATTAAATATTCCTGAAATTATTACGATTCTTCCATGTTCTATCGTATCAGGATGCACGAACATTATTTGCATATTGTGGAACGTTTACATGAATTAATGAAATGAAATGATGATGGCAATTTGATGGTATCTTTACACTGAACTGAACTATTACTTCCATACAATTCATCTCTTGGAATTTCTTCTATTCTGCATTCTGAAAATATCAAAAGTGAAATTGATTCAAATGGTAAATCTTACACTTTCTGCATCATCTCATTGGTTATATACACGATCGGATTCATGATCAATATTATTATATCCCTTATGTATATGTAAAACGATCAATGATCATTTAGCATTGCTTCGAATTGGTATAATTATTTTAAAAATGAGCGGATGACAGAATTATACATCGTTTCTGCAAATGCGGTATCGGTACGAAATTTCTGTAAATTCTTGCCGCATCTTTTCATTCCATAATTTAATTCAAACATTTAATCAATCAAATAGTATTAATCATTTAGGTAATCTTATCCAATCGATCAATCTTTCTTTAATCAATTGACGTACGCTAATTTTACTTTCATTTTTTTATCTTCTGATAAAATCATTATCAATAATTTATTGCAGAGTTTTCTTATTACTACTACGGATTTCGATATTGAAACGTGGAATGCACATATTTAAATAAGTGGTCCCATATGATGAAAACTAATCATTCGTTTTATCAAGAATATTGATTATTTTGTTACGATTTTTATTCCATCCAATTGCTAAACGAATTCAAATTATAAGAACAATTCAAAGGCATTGAGCCACCATTCGATGAATTTACCACTGATTTCTCTTCGTAAATTTTATTCCTTTTTTTTTTTACAAATTCCTTTCAAATTTACGCGACATTGTCTCTCATATGTTACTCTCTCCCTCTCTCTCTCTCTGTATCGAAATAATAATTGTCACAGTGTCGCTTTGTTTCATTCTATAACTGCAGCGATAAATTTATGAGAATTTTTTAAATTTATGCTGGCAGAGAAAAATTTGCATAATCGCCAAAATTAATATGCATATGCGACAACTACTTGCAGTTGAGCTTGTTTTTGTGGCTTACTTTCAAGTTTTACGTGGTGATGTGAACCATGGTAGTAGCATCAGTGTATCATCATCTACTGCAAAAATGGTACGACAATGCTCCATGCGTGGTGTATGTGGACATCGTGGTGATATGCATCAAACATGTCCTTATCATGGATCACCTTTACGTATATCCGTGGAAAAACATCATCAAACGTTGAAATCATTGTGTCCACATCTCTTCCAAGGTTTGATTAATATTTATCATATTTCTATCTTTCTCTTTTTTTTTTTTTTTAAACCAAAATAAATGGTACATTCAGTTAAATGAAATATTTAAAGCCAAAAAAAAAAAAGATTAAATTAAGTTAATTTACCGATGCACTTTAATGATCTCATTTAATCAATGAAATAATTCGATTCTCTGTTAGAGTACATAACAAGGAATAATATTAAGGGATTCGATACAACGAGAAATAATATTAAAAGACCCGAAGATTGAATGGAAAGAATGTAAAAGAATGAAGTGTAAATAGGACCATCATTTTTAAAATATAATGGAGAAGACAGTTTTGGTTAGGGTCATGAGAGTGACAATGCGGTGCGGGGTTTCTTGTCCGGGCTTTGTTGACTATCAATCGTAGAAGTTATTTTTCGAAGTTGAAAATAGGAGAAAAAAAAAAGGAAAACATATCTTTCGTAATCACACAATGACATTAATTAATTAATTAATTAATCGAATTTTTTTTCGTTTATTCCTCTCCTATTTGTTTGCTTTTTTTTTTTATTTCCCCTCAAAACTGCTTTCATTTAATTTGCACTGCCTCATTTTAACCTTTTTCTTTTGAAAAAATAATTTCATTTTCATAATTTGTTGGCTTCGCAGTATTATTTTTCTTTCAAAATAAGCAAAAATACTTAATGGAATGATCACTTGAGAATTTGTGCCTAAGGCTGGAAATGACAAAAGCCAAGTTAAGTGTAGCACTCAAAGCAAAGTTCTAGCTAATTAAGCACAGTGATTCAAGATCAATTATCCTGGCCAAGAGAAGACATATATTGGACATACTAGCTGGATGTTCCACATATTATTTCTCTCAATCAAAATTTGCATACTCAGTTTGTTTAACTTTGAGATCCCTTGTTGATTGAACACCAAACACTTATCATTTAACGATGAAATTTCTGGGAACTAAGAATTTTCCATATGAAACTTTAGATTTTTTGTTCGAAATTCTCTCTTCGTCCATTTCGATCATTTATTGACGTAAACCTTCCTTTCCCTTCTTTGCTAATTATTTCTCATATTTAATTATCCATCGAATTTTTCATCAAAACATCCACTCGATATACTAAATAACATATACATTTCAGATGTAATTCGTTACTCTTCCTGAAATTCTTCTCTTCTGTTTGAGGACATTCAGTAGCATTAGGCATCCAGTAATAATTTCAGGTTGTAAGCTTCTTATGCATCGCCTAATTCTGCCTATAAATGAATAATGAAACGATTATGGAATAGAACGAAAAATTTATCAAAATATGAGCAAATAGTTAAATTTTGTTGAAACTTAAATTAAATTTTCATAAATTTTGTTTAAAAAAGTGGTCGAATTTTCGTGATTAAAAAATAATTAGACTTTAAAAATAATTAAAAGATACAGCTTTTTGCAACAGAAATATTCTCATATTTCTAAGTAGTAGATAAACTTCAAAAATAAAAGAATTCTTAAAATTTCATTAGGATCTCTGAGAAAACCGATGATGATATCAATTTTTAAAGTTTATATCATTGATATCACTCAGGTACTGTCCTAATAAGTTCTCTTATAGTCAGGATAGGGATGATAGGATTCTCTATTCAGAATAAAGATGATAGGATTCTCTATTCAGGATTGGGATGATAGGATTATTTTCCTAGGATAGGATTCTTCTCTTATATTCAGGATAAGGAAGAGAAGCAAGTTTGCATATTACGATCAATATAATGATGAATTATGATACTGATATACTGTGATAATGAAGATTAAACTTCGACAGAAAGGGTCATATTTTAACATCGTTGACATTTGTGAGATGAGACTTACGGATATAGGTCAGGCTTATTTTATTTATAGAGGAAGTTAAAATTCTTTATGAATCTTCTGGAGTATTACGCTTCCGGTGACTGGGAGAGGAAGAAGTTAGAAGGAAGCCCGCTTCTTTTCCCCACCATCTTCCCATTTTTTTTATTTTTTCATTTCTCTCAAATCTCCCGCTTCCTCTTCCCGGAAGCTGCCAAAGAGAAGAGATGATGAAACAAGAGGAAAGTTTAAACGAACTTTCCTACCTTTGCGACTGCGAAATCACATAATATATATGTTTGTGTGTGTGTGTGTGTCTGTCTGTCTGTCAGTGAATTGTCTTAGTATGACATTTACGTGAAAGTTTTGGCCTTTTCTTGCTTCCTTGTGTTATCTCAGTTCTTTTTCATGCTTTCCAGATGGACAGTTGATAGCATAATCTGGGGGAACCCCGCGGGGACGAGATCGGTCTGTCTGAATGTTTCCAAAAGAAGAATGGGCTGCAGAATTATTTCTGCCAAAGTTGCATCTCTCAACAAAAGAGGAAAAGAATAAATATTATTGATTTGAACTGTCAATAAGCAAATTAAGTAGGTCAGATGGCTGTGGCCATGAACGTTAATAGTGGCGATGTAAATCTGTGAATGATTGGACAGATGGATATCTCTCGGGTCATTTCAATATGCCTTCATTATCAGTGGCGATACCATTAGCGCTCACTGTATTGCATAGCAGTGACAGGACACGTTATTATAGCCAAATGGTTACTTTCCAATCATTCAGTAGACAAGGAGCCAAAAAGTCACAAGCTGTTCTGTTGGACTAATAGGAGGAGCAGTTGAAGTGGCCAACTCCTACCTCAAAAGAAAGAGGGAAAATGAAAATGAGCCATAAACTAAGTAACATCTTCACTTGTGGAATTGTTAATTTATGGCTGTATGCTAGTTGTCGGCAATGAATTTGGGGACGTTCAACGTGACAACATGCTCAAAATGGGGAATATGATTTGCACCAAATAATATATTTGATTTCTTTATGGTCAAGTTGTGATGGTGACAAAATGAGGAGAAGAGTTCAGTGAAATATTTAGTAACTGAGCTAGTATAAACTCACTGGATAGGTTACTTTCAGGAGGCAATGAAGAATTTTGCTGTGATGAAAAGCAGGTGGCATTATTGGATACGCAAATGACACTGCCACGACAATTCCTGGCGCGATGTCCAAGTTGCTTGATGAATTTTATACAGCTATGGTGTGACTTCACGTGCTCACCAAACCAGGCGAATTTTGTACGGGTCATTGCATCTACCGATGATTTATATCTCGTGTAAGCGTGTCGCAAATTCTTCATTGTTTCCACCGTATAAATGAGCCTAGAAATGCCAATCGGAAGGTCATCAATCAATCAAAATGGCCAACCCAAGGCGCCTTCTTACTCGTGAAGCTTCTTTTTCATAAGGTAGTGTTTTATGGGTTGCGAACGCAATTCTCTGCCAAAAGCGAATTGGGAGGAGTTGAACTGTGTTCGAATCGGTTTCACTTTTCTTCTTCCATTACAACTTGCAAGCAATTCCTACCGTTTGTTCTGGCATTAAGCTACTGATATTGTAACAGAACTGGTCGGATGTTCAATTTTTTTGATTTACAGGGAAAACAAAACGCAGTACGTCACAGAAGTTGCTTATTACGTACGAGACAGTTACGCAGATGGATTATTTCAATCATGCAAAGATGTTAGTTAACTTACATGACATCTAATTTAAAAGTAATCAGCGCTTATGCTTGCTTTTTGCAAGTCTGTCATAGATAAACAGTCTGTTTGCGCTTCTTATTGAAAATGCAGCAGACATATGAATTTGGCGGAGTTGTCACTTATCGCATTCATTATTCATGCCATTAATTATTAGCAATACAATTGTCGTCGAAAAATAAAACGCTCTTTATACTAATTTCGAATGAAATTTTTTTTTGAATTTTGAAAAATATAAGTGAATATCGATGAAATTATGATTGAAAGATGCTATTTCACAGCCATCTTCACATGTCGAT
The DNA here is from genome assembly GCF_000183805.2 of Loa loa. NCBI lineage: Eukaryota > Metazoa > Nematoda > Chromadorea > Rhabditida > Onchocercidae > Loa > Loa loa. The sequence goes on from NW_018108261.1 coordinate 142,813, forward strand.
AAATTAGAGTTAAATATTGGGACTTTATAGGTTCGAGCGATTGGAACGGATTATGCACTTAGTTTCATGTGTGGCGTAAGCATCACCGAGTGTGACATATCCCGGTGGTTCACTTTCTTAGGTACATACAACGAGGATATCGGTGTACCCTTTCATATCAATTTCATTCCTACTCCTTCCTTGCTCGAATCCGTAAAAGAAGGTCAACTAAACGTTTCAAATGTTACAGTGTTTGACATTAACCCACCTACCACACGGGTGTTTCTCTGTTCAGAAGCAGCTCATCCTAGTGGCTCTCCATGTTCCTGTCAGGATTGTCCTCAGTCTTGCGTTGCCGAATCACCTTTTCCTTTTATCACACAGGTAAGTATTGCTTCCGTGTATATTCATCACAGGTAAAGGTTAATCTTTTTACATCAACATCAAGATAGCTTGCTGCACTTTGATACCTTGCAAAATAAAGTTGGTGTAGTTCAGTGGTATCAATTTATTTAAAACTTCTTGAAGTATGTGTACGAAAAAAGTTTTTCGAAATTTGCGAAATTCTATTCAACTTTCTGCTTTCGATTAACTAATTGTTGACATGAGTAATTCCTTTTTCTTGAATACTAGACAGCAGTTGACCTCATGTTTTATCATATCAAGCAGAATCTAGCTAGAAATATGCAAGCTATCAAAAAAAAAATTCCAAATGGTTTCGAACCGTAGCGGCTAGTTTTTTTTTTTTTTTCGCTTACAGAATTTCTCCACGGCACAATTTACATTTATTTCGCTTACATCTCTATCATTATCAATTTCTGTTAAAACCTGAGCTTACTGAAAATGCAAAGAATATTCGAGAAAAATTGCAGGTATCAGAGAGTAGATTAAAGTACCTTATTGGTAAAGGTTACGATCCTTATTAATAATTGTGTTATCACAAATTTACAAAATTTCAGGGAGAATGTCATGTCGCATCATTTGATTGTATGCTAATTTTATCACTTTTTGGATTTGGTGGATTATGCTTTGCGGTACTTTTTTTCGCGGTAATGCATTATAGCTTGAAAAGAAGTCAGGATAGCGATTTAAGTGATTTTAAACCAACCGGTGGAACATTAGATGATGCTGACCTAGGTACAATTGATACATTGGGATCATGGATCGAGTCACAACTTGAATTGATTTGCGCTCATTATGGAGAGGTAATATTGATAGCAAACTCTGTGAACACACAATAGGTTGGATTATACCATGAAATTACAAAAAGTTTGGAAAAATTTCTACCATTCATCTTTTCATGTTACTCATATAGTGGACCTGTAGAAGATATTTTATCAATGAAACTGATTTAAATATTAAAAAGTTTAAATCATTCACCTCTCTTTTCAGCTATGCGTTAAACACCCGTTAGCGGTATTTATGTTTGGTATACTTATTGCGGTACTTTGCTCAAGTGGTATGCTCTTTGTTCGTTTCACTACAGATCCGGTAGAACTTTGGTCATCCTGGAGTAGTAGAGCACGTAGCGAGAAATACTTTTTTGATAACGAATTCGGGTTAGTTTGTCATGTTTTCATTTTTTTTTTCCGAAAGATTTTCATATTAACCGAATCGATTCACTCATTTCTTCCCACATTTCCATTCCCGCTGAAGCACTTAGTAAGAGAATCATCTACTTTTCGGTGAGAAACTTGCATCAGATTGGAATTTCCACTCTTAGGAAATGATTTTTGTTTAAAGAGAAAGGTTATAGACCATTTTATCGCATGGAACAATTGATCATATACCCACGAGATCAGTCATTCTGGCCACATGAAAATCAGTCGGACTTATTCGAACTTGGCTTCTATGGCCCAGCACTACGAAAAGCATTCCTTCAAGAAGTTCTTTCTTAATCTTTTCTTAGCAACAAACTCAACATTAAATTGTATTTCTGTCCTTTAAAATGTGATTATAATTCACTGAAGAATTAAAAGTAATTACTTGTTGGGTATTTAGGTAGCACAGCTGCAAGAAGCGGTGACAGATTTGGTCGCAATAGCAGAAGACGGTCGTAAGGTGACACTTACTGATGTGTGCTACAAACCGATGATACCTGATAATCAGAATTGTGCAATCATGACTGTACTCAATTATTTCCAGGTTACATTTCGGTTATTTTTATTTATTTGGACCAACTTTTCCATTAATCGTATTGAACTTATTAAAATTTCATTGAATGTCCTGCAGTACTGTTCTATTAAGAAATCAATCCTGAGTTACGATCTTATAAGTTAAAATTTTGACAATTTAACCAAGCTCTCGAAGCAATTACTGCAAAGAATTCGGCTCAAATTCTTATAAAATTTATCCCAATTTATTCCTTAAGTAATTCTGAGTATTGTAAAGAAAAAATTCCACAAATGTCAGGATGCCAAATCAATTCATTCGTATTTCTAAACGTTGAAGTATGCGATTTTGGATACTACAAAGCGTATATTTATCGTAGGGATTATCAAAATTTCATTCGCGAAAGCCTTCATAGGCAGATAAAAGATCTAAATTTACTGAGGAATTTTTGAGAATTTGATGAAACTTTAAAAATATAATCAGATGATTCAGTAATACTGCGTGAAATTGAGTACTTCGAAAGAGTAATCTACCAGGGGTGACTATGTTACTATCATATTTCAAAGGAATGGCAGTTTTTTTTTTTTTTACTAGAATAATATGACACTTCTGAATCAGACAAGCGTGGATGACTGGAGTGGTTCACAGTTTGATTATCTGGATCATATCATGACATGCGCTCAGTAAGTGACTTTTTCCTCCAACTGCAATTTCATTGTTTTGCAAGTTCAAACAGAGTAGTAGTTTTGGAGTTCAATAGCACCCAAAAGAGGGAAAAGTGTTTAATTTAGGAATCCGTATCAGACAATCACTCGGCTCGGTATCCCCTGCTTATCTGCATTTGGTGTACCCATTCAACCGTATGTTGTGTTGGGTGAATTCAACAGTAGTAATCAATGGGATAGTGCAAGGGGTATTGTTATCACAATTCTTTTGAACAATCATATCACCGCTGCGGAAAATAAGTATGCTGCTGCATGGGAAAAAGTGTTAGTATTTCAGTTTTTATCAAGCTAAAATTGTTCTTCCAAAATACAACGAAGTGGAATTTACATATCACTTTGCATAAATTTAAATTTAAAAGAAGTTAACTGTTGAAATGGTAAGAAAATCCAAATTATATTGTTACTTTTTTCTTAAGATTTATCCTTTATCTTCGGAATATTTCGCATCAAAACTACGCGATATCATTCATGGCCGAACGTTCTATTCAGGTTTGCTCTATCACTGCTTCATTATAAATGTTTTCCGCCCGGAATTCATTAATCTATTTCTGTTCAGCACAAGAATCTCACGTTAATTTTCCCTTCCTATACTCATCTAAGAATTTGAATCAATACTACATTGCATATTTTATGCAGGATGAAATAGATCGAGAAAGCCAATCGGATGTCTTCACCATACTTATCAGCTATATCTTCATGTTTGCTTATGTTGCATTCGCACTAGGGCAATATCAGGTTAGTTCCGCCAACTGTGTTAATCCTTGGGGCAGTAACAGCAGGTATTTGTTCTTTTTTTAATCTAAAAGGCCGTCTAATGCTCAAATAGACCCTCTCCTTTTTGTTGTTTGAGACAAAATTACATGTCATTCTTTCCCAACAGGTGACCGGGAACAATTTGGCCACATTACTTGTCCATTCGAAGATAATGCTTGGTGCTGCGGGTGTTATAATTGTTGCCTTATCAGTCACATCATCCATTGGCTTATATGCATTCTATGGCATCCCTGCAACGACAATTGTCTTGGAAGTGCAACCATTTCTAGTACTTGCCGTAGGTGTCGACAACATCTTCATTTTTGTACATGCCTATCAGGTACCATTAAAGTTTACCATTCATTAATTAAATCTCATTGTTTCCTTTTTGCATTCACAGAGAAATCTTTGTCAAATTTTCAACCTTTTTGATTATTTCGCCCTATCATATTCCTATGATGTTTCCCACACAGTTCCTGATAGATCGGAACCATGAAATGAATCTGTTAAGCATTGCCTTTACATCTCATACAATCGATAGAGTCGTTTACCAGGATGAAATGTCTATTCTCTTCTTTTGGTTTATTTGTTTCACATAAAATTGATGACTTTTAGACCAAAAAAAATCAAGACATTGTCTACAGTAACAGTAACATGCCTCAAGGATACGTTTAATAACTGGAAAAAATTAAAGTGAAAAAGTAGCAAGCATTTCTTATATATTTTTATTTTCAATTGCATTATTAACTTTTGCACACGGAAATGTGGAAGGACACGTAGTGTGACATTTTGCGACTCAGAAAGTAAAGAGTATCTGTTATGCTTTATGCGATATCTAACAATATGAACATATAAAGTAAAGCTATACTTATCACTTATCACAACCATTCGAATGATATTCCATAGATTAACTTTCTTTTGTCCTCATGTTTTAATTCAACCATCTTATAATTTTCATTATTTCCAATGAAAATTCAGCTCTGTTCCCCTCTAAATTTTTCAGCGAGCCGAGGAACCTTTGTCGGAACCATTACATTTGCGAATTTCACGTATAAGTGGCGAAGTGATACCGTCTATGCTTCTATCATCGCTCTCCGAATGCTTATGTTTCTTCGTCGGAGCATTATCTTCAATGCCTGCTGTCAAGGTAATCTTTCAATGAATCCCACGATTTTCAGAAAATAATTCTCAGATCACTTCTGTTCATTATCCCTTCTTGAAATTCTCCCTTGCCCAACGAACAATTCATGAATTGTCTAAAGAAAAATGAAGAAAGAAGATATAATTTCAGCCTTTCATATATTTTTAAGATTTACTTTCTAAGTTAGTGCCTACGACGATGTGTTATGCATTAGATAGCAGTTTTTGTTGAAGTTGAAAGAAGGTAACACTCCTTGTGACACTTGTTCCAATATTAAACATACCCAGAAGGCAGTGCTGATAGTTTTCTATTTGCCAGCATTTTTGCTTGATTTTTCAAGATTTTGTTATGAAATTTGCCTCTTATAGTGTATATTTTTTTCGTTTAGGTATTTTCGCTATATGCAGCTTTAGCGATATTTTTCAACTTTTTCCTACAAATAACCTGTTTCCTTGCTATATTCATCGTTGACGTGCGACGTGAAGAGGTAGATTTGTTTCTGTTTTCATGGAAATGCATTACTTGCTTACATTATGAAGTTGTGGTGTCGCTTCCCTCTCTCTCTTTTAATCCGCCAGCAATCTTTGGTAACTTGTCACATCAAAATGTTTCTGTTGTTGGTGACTATTGTTCCTTTGTAGTACCATCATTTACAGTATTTATTACCATTTCCAGTATTATGGATTTATTGAGAAGCTTGCGAATATTTAGGATGGTAGGCCAGAAATATGTTGTTGTCGTCAGATAACAACCGTTGAAAGTGTTAACAATGATGGTTATATGTTGTACCTGTTCAGTAACTACTACGCACCTTTTCTGCTATCAAAATTCGTTCGAATTATTGTGGTAAGGATAATATAATAATAAAATTTTCAATGAAATCATGAAAATGAATACTTTTCTTGCATATTTAAAGACATACAATCAGGTAGGCCACTATATATATATTTGGCTTACTTATAGCTAGATTCTTTTTCTAAGCAATTTTCTTAGATTTTGCCTTAATTTTAGATATTTTTATTTGCTGGTTGGCTGTGTAGCTCATTCGCAGTGATAGGCAATATACCGCTTGGATTTGATCAAAAAATGGCAGTTCCCGAGGTACAACAATTTATTTCTTTTTTTTTAAAAGGAATATACAGACGACATTATTGCTTCAGCAATTCTTATATTCATTTTTATGCTTAGGGCTCCTGACACCCTGGAACTAAGACCTAAACATTAATGTGTCAACTAAATATTGGTTCAACAAATTTCTCTTCCTTTTTTTTGGCTCTCTTTCTGTTTTCGTATCTTTCCCTGCTTTTTTCTCGTTTTCTTGTTTGTTCTTCTCTCATCACTTGTTCATACTATTTTACTGAGCAAAACTTATCGTTAGTTCGATCATCTTTAGCCATGAAAGACATCGCCAAAAATGATCGAATAAACGATAAGTCATCACTTACTCCGACGAATCCTTCTTCAGAACTGATCAATTCTGAATGAATCAGACATTCCGAAGTCAATGACTGAAGTAATTCATTCATTCATTTCCGTATTACTGAATAAAAAGAAAGAATAACTAATGACACTGAAAGAATTTTCATCGATGAGAAAATTTCCTTCCATTCATCTTTAATTCCAGTTCATCTTTGTAACTCGATCAGTGTCTCAGCAGTACTTCCTTTGGTATGCATATGGAAGATTCAGGAAATAAATACTTCCTTCTTCTTCATTTCTTAATTTCTTTCTCTTATTGCTTATTAAGCAAAGAAGAAAGCACTGATGAGATTGAATTTTCCATTCCGGGATATCTGGTAGCAGTGAAATATGAATCGACAAAATTATGAAAACGGAGAGGTTTACCCACAAATACCGTACGAGGAAGTACTGAGGAAAGAATGTTAATTATAGTGATATATGCTAGCTTTTTACAGGATTCGTATGTTTTTTCCTATTTCAAATCGATGGATCGATTTCTGTCAGTTGGTCCACCAGTGTATTTTGTCATCAAAGGTGATTTGGAATTCAGTGATCCTTATGAACACAACAAAATTTGCTCCGGTTCGGGTTGTGCCACTGATTCATTGGGTGCTCAAATCGCCCATGCCGCACGGTGGTCAAATAGGTGCAATAATTTATGTATTTTCAGTTTCTAGTTGAATCGTTGTTGAAAGCTTTTAAAATATTTCTCTGCTAGTGGAAATGACACAAAATCAATGTGATCATAAAATGGCAAATCTCACTTCTCTTGTTAGTATATCCAATATACCTTTTTTCACAAAAACTTACAGATTTTTTTTTGATTTTAACATTTCAAACAGATGATAGGATGCTGAGAAGATTAAAGAGTTGTTTTGTTGGGATGTATCAATTGAGTAGGAAATTTCAATATTCAAAGAGATTATCATCTAAAAATATCAATAACATTTCAACTGTTTTGTTTTTGCTTTTTTCGAAAATTTGACAGTCCACTGATTTAAATGCTGTTAACGAAATATTATCTCTGTTACAGATCTTATGTAGCTTATCCAGCAATGAACTGGCTCGACGATTACTTCGACTGGTTACAACCCTTCGGTGATCCACCATGTTGTCGGATGTTCCCCAATGAAACCTTTTGCTCCTCCATCGGTAAAATTGTATTATTTTCTATGATCATAATTGATAATTGCTACAATTTATTTTAATGTTTCATTGCTGCTGCGATACACTATCAGATGATCTCTTAACAACAACAATTTTCTAATGGATGTTGGATTTCGCCAATCAATTTGGTACAATTTTAGAGAATTCAGAAAACTGCATCCCTTGTAACGTGGAGTTTCTCGATGGTAGACCTCGCTCAGACCTGTTTTATGATCATCTCACGCACTTCTTCTCCAATAATCCAAGTACCAAATGTGCCAAAGGGTAATTTTCTGCGTTTATATTTCAACCAGTGCAAAAGTGCATTATGAAAGGTCGTGATCAGCTGTCATACATTTGTGTGGATGTCCCAAGAGGTCAATTCTTTCCATGCTGAAAATTGAAAAGGATTGGTTTTCTTCTGGACAACTCAAATATATCTATGTAGTATTGCCTCTTATATATTTCTAGAAGTACGGTATGAGCTTTTTCAAAGTTTCTTTTTTTTCGAAATCAGTGTTTGTGTTTTCAGAGGTCATGCAGCATACGGTTCAGCCGTTAAGTTATCTAGGCGTGGCCGAATCTTGTCTTCGCATTTCATGACGTATCATACAGTTTTGAAAACTTCATCAGATTTCATAAATGCCATGACTAGTGCTCGCCGTATTGCTGCCAACATCACAGCTATGTTAAACAAAGACAGGGATGGACGATGTCCTATAGAAGTATTTCCGTACAGGTCATTTTGCAGTCCTTAATTTATTTAGTTGAAGAAACCAAATTTGCTGAGAATATGGTGTAAAATTCGATACATGAAAGATCTTTGGTCTAGCCAATTGCAGTCTTCGAAATTAAGGAAGGGAAAATGCTGCTGTGACTGTCGAAGTTGAATTTAACCATTAGCTAGTGGTGCCAACAGCACATCCGCTAATCATTTGTATGTTCAAAAAATGGAATCTCGAAGTAATACAATTCACCTTTTAAATGTTAAATTTTAATTATTGCAACGAAGTGACCCTGATAACCTTTCACATTTTTATACACGAAATTTTGTTTGCAGCGTATTTTACGTTTTCTATGAGCAGTATACGACGATAGTAATGGATGCATGCATCCAGCTAGTACTCTCCTTAGTAGCTATATTTGCGGTCACAACAGTGCTTCTCGGCCTTGATCCGTGGTCTGCATTCATAATTGATCTTACAATAAGCTGTGTTCTGTTTGACTTAATTGGTCTCATGTATTGGTGGAGTATTGATTTCAATGCTGTTTCTGTTGTTAATCTTGTCATGGTGAGATTTTAAGAATTTTTCATTGTTTAGAACTAAAAAAAATTAGTTTTTAAAATTTTAAAATATCCTTTCGCAGACAGTGGGAATATCGGTGGAATTCTGTTCGCACATCGTTCGATCATTTGCACTAAGCGTTCATCCGGATCGTTTGATGCGTGCTCGGCATTCTCTTGCAAGTATGGGATCATCGGTTCGTACCTTTATTTAAATTTCGAACTGTTTCTAAAATTTTTGGTATAGACTACTTTAAGACGGAAAAATAAGCTGTTTGTCATTTGCAGGTCCTCTCTGGAATAACACTTACAAAGTTTGGCGGAATACTGGTCCTCGCATTTGCACATTCCCAAATTTTCAAAATATTTTACTTCCGTATGTTCCTTGGCATTGTACTTATTGGAGCATCACACGGTCTCATATTTTTACCTGTTTTACTCAGCTATATCGGTAAGTGATCTTCTCTTACTGTTTTCCGGTAGAGCTAATAGTTCAGCTCGTAGTCATCATAAAAAGTATAAAAGGGTGCATCATTGTTGAAGAGTGATTAATGTTCCGAAGGTACGTCATTCAAAGTGTGTGGTGTTTCCCGCACCTTGACCGGTCAAGACTTACTGGATGTGCAGTAGCGGAGCTGAATTTTTCAACTAATACTCTCATCCACTCTTTCCGGCCACTTCTACTAAGATTTATTGAAATTAATCGAATTTTGAAAAATTATAGGACCACCGATGAATAAGCGCAAACTGATCATGAAGACACGATCAGAAAGTTGCTGCATAAATGACTGTAGCGGTACAGTAACGAAAACATGTCTCACGAAGCACTGTGATCCTTCACCACTTCCAGATGTTTTCTAGACAACCCTATCTTTAATTTCTTCACTGGTGCATTCCTTCTAGTCTCTTACTTTCGTTCATTTTCTAGGCTTTATTCAGGTTCTCTCCTCGATTAGTAGTGTTTTTTCTCTCGGTAGTCTAAAATTTTGCATAAGAATAAGAAGCAAAGTAGTATGAGTTGTAAATTTCTTTTTTGAAATATCCTCATCTAATTTCGTATCAGTCACATCATTACAATATCAATAAAGCTGAAGTTAAATGTGTAAATTACAGCAATATGTTTTTTGTTAATTTAGCTGTTCGTTTCATCTGAACTGTTTTATCTTGAGTGACGTGCCTCATATCACTTTTAAATTATTTCTCTTTTTTTTTTCGCATTCAATATCTTTTGGTTTCGTTTTATTCAAAAGAATGCACATTTTCTAGTAGTTTTTTTTTTTTCTTTTCAGTTTTGATGAGATCAGAGGCATTTCAGCAAAAGTTCATGAGGTATTTTCTCCATTTTAAGGTATTTTCAGAGTTAGAAAAGTTGATTTCGAATTCGAATAAAATTTTATCAAAATGTGCATTCCAAAAAATATATCAGCTTTATGTTATATTTGAACCAAAATAGCTGGTCATTTTTTTTTTCTTAAATTACTGTGAATTATTCGCTTTACTGTACAAAGTTCATCAAAGATAACTAATAATTTGATGGAATTATTACTGGAAGTTATCCATTAAAAAGCGCTACAAAATGATTGTATCCATTAAAAATTTCCAATTTATTGCGATAATTAATTGTTACCAATGCTTAAATAAAATCATTTTAAAGAAACAAAAAAGAAAGTGTTCTGGCAACAACCGAATATCCTGTAAAGTTGGGAGTAATGCTGGGATTGAATGTTCAATGGCCAAGCCTAAGAAATATTTCATTTCATGGCTAACTGCTATATTATTGGATCTAATTGTAAATGATTTTAGAAGCTATCATCAGTAAATACCATTACAGACGAAATCGATTGACCAATCCTGTTAAAATCCTTCTGATACATTTAATAGATTTATCGATCTATTACAATCATCCAAGATCACTTATAAGCGGTGAAAGGTTTGTCCAAATGGGAATAATGATTATGAAATAGAAAGGATTGGATGGGGAAAGAGTTGGCATGATAAATGGAAGTGGTCATCATCAGATATCCATAAAGTTATGTCCATCATTCATTCAATAAACAAAATGATCCATTTATAGGCAAAGAAAGATAGGATTTGACCTTCAGAGATGAGAATGTCGCGAGTCCGTTGTAAGTGACAGCATCGAAAGGTATGAATGTGTATTGTGTGCACTGATTAATTCTTCAATAGAAAGAAGAAGGAAGAATCGTATCACTGTTCCCATTTAAGGAATTCCTTTCCTCTCAACTAAACTTATTTCTCTTTTCCAATTATCTATAAAATCCAAATAATTCCGATTACGTGTATATTACGTTTGTTTTTGTATTTACGTATATTGACGTGTACTTTTGACGTGTACTTTTTCATTCAGTATTTAAATTTATTAAAAAGAGAATTATCAGCTCATTATCAATAAATCTAATTGCTATCTTTCACTTCATAATAGTACACATTTAAATACTTTTAGTTATTATTTAAAAAAAAAAAATTTTGAGAATAAATTCTTCCATACATTCTTACTTTACCGTAATATGTCCTTTTTGAATATGAATTATTTGTCACGGTGTAGGAATGATATCAAAGGTATTGCTTGATAAATAAAGGCGAATAAATTACTGACAACACGTGTACGTGAAACATTCACGCTAGTATTCACGTCTTATTTATATTAAGTGCAAAAAGAAGGAATGTATCTCTTGTTACAAGTACCTTTTCAGGATTACTTATCAGCACGACAAGAATCTGATTTTAATTAATTCTAAGTTTTGCTGAATTCATTGATTATAATCCAATGAGCTAAAAGGATGGTTCAGTTCAGTAAGGTCTGATATCATATATTTCTACCTAAATTGATAAAGTTAAAGTTTAATGATATATGAATCTTTTACCTGAAAATCTAGTCATATTGTATAAAACCATAAATTATTGTCCATTCTTTTATAGGGTGACTTTTTATGGCTCGAACCCATTACAAAAAGTCGACTCATTTGCCCAATCGGTGCACGAATTCTAGAGATTAAGGATGACAAATTCAGGGTGATCGATGATTTTGCCCAGGTAATTCTTCCCTTATTTTCTCTCTATTAATAAGAAAGATATATCATTCTCTCTTAACATTATGATTTAATATTAAAGCAGACAAAGTTTCATGAATATTATCGGATAAGATGAAATTATTGATAGCTCCTTAGTTTCATTTCTATTTTAATGACTTATGACGATTAAAACTAAAATATGTTAGAAATTTCTATCCAGAACTTACCGGAAAATTATTTTAAATTTCCGATTAATTCAAATAGTTTTATTTTCTGACGTATATTATTCAGGAGCATTGGTTACCAATAGATCGTCCTTATCGTATGATGCATGCAACTTCAGTGCAAGGTGTTGAAGATATGATCAGTTTAGGTGATTTGCATGAAGCTGCATTACTTCGAAACTTATTCGTGCGCTATAGCAATAAGCTCATCTATGTATGTTATAATATTAAGAAATATAATCAGTAATCGATTATTTTGCATTAATTAAATCTAAATTCATCAATGAATATTGCTATTATCACTTTATTAACTTAGTGATAATACTTTAAAATTGTTAAGAAAAAATTGAAAAGGAAGAATATGAAATTAAGCTGTTGTAAAATAACATAATGATGCATAATAAAGATTAGATCTAATCTCAGAGGGTTACTTTTAAATTCAGGTATACTCTGAGATTTCATAACATAGTTTGAATAGCAACAGTAGATATCTGTATATTTTTCCTTTTGTAATTTCATTATTTGATATCTTTGTTTCTTTCAATTTCATGCTCTCTTTGATTTTAAATTAGAATTTCTATCTCTAGGTTAAAACACGTACTAAACGAGAAACAGAAAATGATAAAAAACAAGAACTATCAGTAAGTAAAGATTCGATGAACAAACTAAGTACGGATAGTTATAGTAGTTCATTTCATCCTTCTATCTCCCTTTCTTCTTTCCTTCTTTTTTTATCGTGTACTTTCTCATTGTCAAATTTGTTCATCACTTTTAAATCCAAAGGTTAATGATCGAATTGAAGGACACCAGGACTTTCGGCTCAAAATAGTCAATAAGCTCTATGACCGATGACAATAAATGATTCATTTTTATCATTTTTATAGGCTCATATAAACAATACATTTAACAAAAACAGATAGAACTTTTGGATATTGTTTAGAGTTTAATTAGAATCTGAAGTTTGAGATTTAATTGCAGTAATTGGGTTCACGCATTCAGAGAGTGAATTTTACAGACATACGTCGGTTCTATACTAATAGCAGTAAATCCAAATATGCCTTTGCCTATTTATTCAATAGAACAAATTCGGTTATACCGTAATCGACGGATCGGTGAGCTTCCGCCTCATATCTTTGCAATTGCTAACTCTGCCTATTGCAATATGAAATCAAGTAATCGAGATCAATGTATTCTTATTAGGTTAGTTCAGGTTAACTGTTTCATATTTTGAAAAGGAAAAAAAAGATTAAATCAGGTTATGAATTTAAGGAAGAGTTAAAAGAATTGCACTATCAATTTAAATGTACTGTATTTTAAGTTCAGTTGAATTGATTTAACCAAATTACTTTGGCGCTATTTTCTTGAACGTTTGACAATATAAAACTAAGTGATAGCATATGATATAACATATTAATCAATGTTTAAAATTAAAATTTTGAAATCAGAATTTATTTTTATTAACTACAACTAATTTCAGTGGTGAATCAGGTTCAGGCAAAACAGAATCTGCAAAACTGATTATCCAATTTCTGGCAACCGTATCTGGCCAACATTCCTGGATTGAACAACAAGTTTTAGAAGCAAGTCCAATTATGGAAGGTCCTTTCTACATTCCATAGACAATTCATTAAACTATTTAAAGTTTCCAAAAGATACATTTAATCATTTAATTCATACCAACTAACTCCCATGTGAACTACTTCTTCACAAGACATTTCGCAGCAGAATTCATTTTTAACCGATGGATTTCATATAGCATTTGCAGGAAGTTCCTTTTTTTTTTTCTTTCTTCCGTATCAGGTATTACCTGTTTGTTTATTTCTGTTCCTGATTTGTGTGATCATTTCGCAAATTAACTTAGAAGTAATTAAACCACTTCAAGCTTTCAGTACAATACCATAATCGTGTTACTTTTGGGAGATGAATTTAATGCTTTGATAGAAGTAATTTACAGCGTTTGGAAATGCGAAAACGATGCGAAACGACAATTCGTCACGCTTTGGACGTAATATCAATCTGTGCTTCACATGTAATGGGGCAATTGAAAGTGTCAAATTTGAGCATTATTTACTGGAAAAATCACGGGTCGTTTCGCAAGCGTTAGATGAAAGGAATTATCATATATTTTATTGTCTCCTAGCTGGTTTAACTGCATCGGAGAAGCAAGAACTGTCCCTAAGTAATGCCAGTGACTTCTATTACTTGAATCAGGTTGGCTTGTCCATTTCCATATCCGTTATCTGTATCAGATTTCATTTATCACCTCTATCGACTTATAAAATGATACTATCTTCATCATATGAGTGATTGTTGAAGGGTGGTGCGCTAGAAGTGGAAGGCCGAGATGATGCAGCCGATCTGGTCGAAATTCGTTCTTCCATGAAAGTTTTGATGTTCAAAGATTCCGAAATTTGGTCCATTTTCAAAATTCTTGCTGCAATATTACATGCTGGTAATATTAAATATATCGGTAAGTAAATTAATTATTGACAATTGTGAAATGATCACTCTGATGACAATTGTCAAATTGGAATTGCTGATACGTCATTTACACTTTAGATTCAGATAAATTGTTCCTGTCAAAAAAAAAAAAAAAACATAATCCTAAGTTAATTCCACTTTCAGCTACATCAATTAACGGTATGGAAGCAGCGGAAATTAGAGATACGGTTGAAATCGGAAGAATTGCTAATCTTCTTTCAGTATGCTTTTCTATGATACGAAATAATTCATTTTCTTTTAGTTGAAAATGAAATGGAAGATGTCAGTTAGATAGTACCGGATTTAAAGATTTACTTCTGAAAAATGAATCGGATGAGTTCATTCAGAAGGAAAAAAAAAAAAAACCCTCAAAGAATTTACCGGACAACGATAGGGTTAAACTGCAATACATCAGACAGATCATTAGTTCATTTCAGTGGCCAGTAGTTCATTTCAATGATCATTGTAGCTCATTTCGATGGTCAGTAGTTCGTTTCAATGATCATTAGCTCATTTCAGTGTGCTGTGGAAGAGTTGACAAAGTACATGTAGCTTCTTCACAGTTAATCACAGATCTGAGCAGATAATTTCAAAAGATTGATGAATTTTAAAGATGGACAAGCAATCATTGATGAATGCGTTGACAAGTCGAAGTTTAATGATTGGAATGGAACGGGTTGTTTCGTATTTGAATGCTGAACAAACTCTTAATGTACGGGATGTCTTCGTCAAAGCAATCTACCATCGACTTTTCCTTCGTATTGTTGAGAAGATCAATGAGGCTATGAATGGGTAATTCAGTTTTCAATTTACTGAAACTTGATTCTATTCAGATTTACTTAACCTTACCGATCACCTATACAACTAAATTTTATTCTCTAGCAATTAAAATGTACTTAAAATTGTTGTATAAAAGAGAGGATGAGGTATAAAGGTACTAAATTAATGAATGAATGAATGAACCATCCTATGAATGAAATATTTTTGAGAGTTCGGAAAGAAGGATCACACAATGGTACCATTTCAATCCTTGATATCTTCGGTTTCGAGAATTTTACTCGTAATAGTTTCGAGCAATTTTGCATAAATTATATGAACGAAGTTTTGCATCAGTTATTCATCAATTTCATATTCAAAATGGAACAAAGGTTGGTGTATTGCTAGCGGTTATCAGTAAAATTGCTAGCAATTATCAGTATTAATAAAGTGATGAGTGAAACGAAAAAAAAAGAAATAAACATTTATAATGGGCAAAATTGAATTAGAGTCAGTGGAAATTTCGTCTTTCTTAGTTAATCATAAGACTAAGTGATAGTATATATGTACAGATGGACATTTTGGAACGTCATCACTTGTGGACACTAACCATTTTTATAATCTAAACCTCATTTGAACGAATGCAAGATAAATGCAAGATGCGAGATAAACGAATGCAAGATAAATGCAAGATGCAAGATAAACGAATGCAAGATAAATGCAAGATGCAAGATAAACGAATGCAAGATAAACGTGTGTTCATATAAAATATCGCTCTCTGTACTGATTAACTGATCAATGATAAATTAATCAATTGATCGATTTATCAATTGATCAATCAAACAATTTATTTTTTTGTCTTAACACATTCTGACCTTAAATAACTTCAGTTTCATTTGCTTAAATTTGATTATTTTGACACATCACTTATAGAATTAAAGCATTAATCCAAATAGGAAAATCAGCTTAACATCAGCATGATTTGATTTCCGGAACTTTGCTGATTTTTATAGACTGAAAGAGTATATCTTCAATAGAATCACTGTTCTCTGATGATTGATGAAAATTTCCATATGGTATATAAGGAATAATTCTTAGTGAATATTAAAATCTTCCAGAATATATTTTTTCTATTAATTGAACTAATAAAGAGTAAGGTTTCAGCACCTATGATATGGAACAAATAAATTGGGAACCTATCGAAATTATGGATGATAAAGAAGTTTTAGATTTGATTACATTAGGACCAATGAGTATTATGTCAATTATGGATGAAGAAAGTATTCTACCAAAGGTTTGCATGCTAATTATCTTATGATAAAGGATGGAATATCTGAAGTAAATGACAAGAAAGTTAATTCCTTCCTAATTTTTCAGGGTACCGATCAAAGTATGCTCAAAAAATTACATACACATCATGGAAACAAAAAGGGATTATATTTTAAGCCTCAATCTGATTTAGATAAATCATTTGGTGTAACTCATTATGCTGGCATTGTTTTCTATCATTCTAAAGGTTTTTTTTTTCTGTCTCTCTCTCTCTCTTATCCTCTTTTCTATTTATTCATAATAATAGATTGTCGTAATACTTGAAGTATTCTCATATCAACCAATAATGATCAGATATTTAGACTAAGCAACTTACTCTAATCATATCATGTGACACTTCAGCATCATTATTGTGATACTACAACTAATTGTACTCATACATAAGTTATGATATATTGATGATAGTATTATGATTACTTTTCTCATTAAATCAAAAATTAATTCAGAACTTTGCATTTTTTTTTTTAGTTAACCTAATATTTGAAGAAATTCCATTGCATGTTTATTTTCAGGTTTTATTGATAAAAATCGCGAGAAATTTTCTTCCGATTTACTTGAACTTTTACATGGAAGTAACTTTCGACTTCTTAGATTACTGTTTGATGATGTCTACAATTATGATGATATGTCAATGATGCGAAATAAGCATCCTACAGTTGCCAGTAATTTTAAGAAATTAGTGGAGAATTTAGTTGCAAATTTGGAGCAGAAAGAACCCTTCTTTATCAATTGCATTATACCAAATGGAATCAAACGACCATTGGTAAATTTACAATTAATTTTACTAATTGAAATATACATAGGAGCTAATTAACTAATTCATCTAAGCTAATTAATTAATTCATTCAAACTTATTAACCCATAAACTTTCAACTTTATCCAAAGAACTGGAAATTATTGTTAGCTTTCCAAGAAAATTACATAGATCTTTGGATTTCCTCATTTCATTATAATGGCAATATTACCTCAAATCATTCCCTGTTCTCCGGGAAAGTTATGTAAGATATATGCCAAAGTATTGTTTTTAAAATTATATTAAGATTGATACTACTTTACCTCAAAAAGCTAACAATCATAACAAGAGATAAGCTTGCGAATGCGCAATTGTCGAGACCTTCATTTTTTGACTTCTTCACTTATCAGTTTGTAGTAACTAACTGGTATAGACTGATTCAAATGATTTATAAATGGGTTTCAAAGATACTAAACTGGGATGTTTTGAAGGCATAACAAGAGCTGTATACCGGTACTAACCAAATCATCCTTTAATACCTGTTATTTTCGTTATCATCTAAGAATGCATATCTCCGATACATTCCCAACTCTCGATCTCAATTTCTAATTTTGCAGCACTTTTGTTTAATTGGAAAATTTTGAATAACAACAATGAAAGATAGTGAGAAGTTGCCAAACTTCTAGGAACCTCTATTGTAAGCATATGGTACCTGGTTGTAATATTTCAGGCTAATAGAACACGACTGGAACTACCTAGTTGTAATATTTTAGGCTAATAGAACATGACTGCAACTACCTGGTTGTAATATTTTAGACTAATAGAACACGACTGCAACTACCTGGTTGTTTTAAGCTAATAGAACATGACTGCAAATTTTTCTAAAGTGTATGATTCTATCTTCTCCGAGTAAAGTTGCAGTAAATTATTAGACTGTTATGATAATGTTATAGTTGTACAAATCGAAGAGAGTCTGAGAAATTAATCAAAGCTATTGAAATTTTACGAAACAGTGGAGGTTGACAAATTTCTATTTCTCTGTGTAGTCTGAAAAAAAGAAAGGAAAGATAATAAAGGGATTCTATGGATACTTGTTGTTACGAAATAAAATATCAAAAATAAAATATTTTATTTAAATAAAATATTTTTATTCTCATCCTTCTCTCTCTCTCTCTCTCCCTCTCTCTCTTTCTCTCTTTCTTTCTCTACTCATTAGGTGATACAAGATCGTAATAGGATAAGAGTCCTAAAATGGATTTTTAATAACCAAAAATCCTCCATTTGTCACAAATGAAAGGTAAAATAATACATTTTAATAAACTTGACAAAAGGTAACCTTTTCCTTTTTTACACTAAAGAAACCTAATTAAAGTTTATGGAGCGTGAAATGGTTTACAAGCAAATGCATTATATGAATTTACTGGAAATGGTCAGGATTCGGAAATCAGGTTATCCGATTCGATATCAGTATGAATACTTTGTGGAACGTTACCGATTGCTTGTCGATGGTATTGGTGAGGATTTTAATTTCACTGAATTAACCAAATTCTGAAATTTTGAATTTTATATATTCATCCTGGAGGCCTCAAATTTTATAACTTGAAATTATAAAAATTCAATCTCAGCCTCGGATAAATTTTATTTTAAAACCAAAATTATTTTCCCGAAATAGTTCAAAAACAATTTTATAAATTGCAATAGGAACAAATTTTAGGCCCACCGAGTACAATAGATTGTCGTGTGGCATCACGACGAATTTGTAATACTGTTTTGGGATTAAAAGCTGATATTAGGCTTGGGAAAACAATGATATTCTTAAAGGAAGCGCAAAATTTGCTACTTCAACAAGTAATGGATTTATTGTAAAGTAAAAAGTTAATATGACTCATTTGTTGCTTAAAATGACTCATTTGTTGCTTTCATCACATAAATAAATATTAAAATTCCACTTAAATTATTTAAAATGAGAAAAAATTTTATAAACTTTCAAGCATTTAAGTGAAACATTCTAATTATTTCAATATTATTAAAAAGGTAATTCAAGATGATTCAAGCTGGATTCTTAATTGGGTTACGATTCTTAAAGGATATAAATATAAATACAATTCTAATAATACTGTAATTCAGGAACACGATCGTATGTTAAGATTGCGAGTAACAATAATTCAGAAAACTGTTCGTGGATGGATTCATCGAATACAATTTAAACAAATGAAAGCTGCTGCTATAATTATTGAAAAATATTGGCGAGGTTATGTGCAACGTCAACGTTATCATCAGGTAATGATAATATTCCATGGATTTGAAATTTATCAATTTGCATCAGATTTGAAGAAATTTAAATTTACAGCTTTTTTATTGAATCATTCCCAATATAAAAATAGTGATCAATTTTCCATTATTTATATCATGTAATGGAGTACATATACATTATTAATACAAAGATAATTAATTAATTGGAAACAAATTTTTAGCTAAGAAATTAAAATCTAAAATTTTTACAAGATTTTTTTTTTTTTTTGTTAGGAAGTTAGATATTAGGAGGAGATAAGGATGCTAAAATAGGTCAAGAGATTGGTCAACCTTTGTGATATTATCTATACTGATAAGCAGATATAAAGTTTGACCTGATGACATGATAAATATTGGAAAATTCATCGTTATACTGGAAGTGGTAAGAAGGGGTCAAGAAGGTTGATGAAGAAAATAAAGTAAAAGCCTGAACGGTACTTTCCGAACATTAGCAGAAGTGAAAATAAAATAGTTATTACAACTGCAATATATTGTAACCCTGATTTATGGCCTTAAGAAAAATTTTAAAGAGTCCTGGATTTGTGCTACTGTTGAATAAAGGTTACAATGGCTCCATCTTACCTATGTAAAGCAAGATTCTGAAATTTCATAACTTTGTTTTCAAAGCATTTTGAAAACTTAAGTGGATTCATTCCTAGAAGTTATTGTCTATTCCGGATAAATGAGTTATCCAACTTCCTTCCTTCCTTTTATCTCTTATCTAAGAAAATTAAGATATCTCAAATTTTAATGTCAAATAATCATGTCATATCAATAGAGAGCAAATTGGCAGTTCAAAATTTTGAATAATTTAAAAAGTTTTGATGTTCAATAATTCTAACCTGAATTACTAGCATAATTAGAGGTCAAAAATAATTTGGGAGGTATGGAACATTATGCTGTAAATATCTGGTGGATAGGTAAGTTAAGAAAAGTTGGATTTTAGATACGACTGGGATTTGCGAGACTTCAAGCGATCCTTCGTTCAAGGCAAATTGTCCTTCATTACAAGCTATTTCGAGCTATCATAACACAATTCCAGGTTTCTTTTATATGTGTATCAATTATTAAAAGAATTGAAAAAAAAGTTTGACCTGAAAATTTTTCATCCAATCTTTGAATTTATTTTTAAATGATTCTTCTGATATATGCAATTTTAACCTTTTTTTTTTCTTGTGAAACATCGAATAAACCCACAAGACATAAAACTTTCATAAACATTCATTTAGTCTTATTCTCCTAATTCTATCAGTACATTATATCAAACTTCATACTTTCAATTATTATTAATTGAGACTTAAAAGCAAAATAATAAATTTTTTTTTGTTCCGGCTCGTTGTCGTGGTGCATTGATACGAAATACACTCCGGCATAAAATTGAATCCGGTGAACGATTTCCTGCAATGATGGTATCAGAGGATGATATACTGAGTTGTAAGACTAGTATCACATCAATTTCTAGCAATATGGATGGTTGCGATATTGCTCTGGTTATGTTTTATCTGAAATAGTTATATTAAATTTTTAAAAGTTAATAAAATTTTATGACATATTTCTTTTATCAATTTTCAGATAGAACATTTATTTGGTTACTCATCATCTAATAGCATTTCTCCTTGTGATATAATTCAAACTGAAAGGCGACAGCAACAAAATAAAACGTAACAATTCAAAAAATTTAAAAAAAAATTGGTTTAAAAAAGTTTGAATTTAAAATTTTTTTCAAAAATCGAATCCAAAGCTGTGTAATTAAGCATAAAATTTTGAAACTGTACAAATTAATTCTAAAATTTTGCAAGTTTTTTTGTCTTTGTTAAATTAAGCTTAAACTTTTAAGCCCCAATACATTTATTACCATTATCAGTGCATTATCAATAATTTCAGCGAATATTCCTGTCATCGGTCAACAACTTGCAATAATAAAACGACAGAAGCAACAAATGATAACAACCTGATTGCTTTTCAATTTGAAAAATTTGCAGCAACATATTTTCAAATACAAAACAATGCTTATTATACACGAAAGTCACTTCGCATTTCATTGCTGCCACATGATTCCGATTTTGATCGTGCTGTAAGTCCGGTTAACTGTTAATATTCCGGTTAATTCCGGTTAATTCATTTATTTAGATCAAATCGGATTGATTCATTTATCATTAATACTATCATAGTATAAATGTTTTATTGCTAAAATCGAATTTACAGGCCTCATTAGCAATTTGGTCAGTAATACAACGCTTTATGGGAGACATATTGGAACCAAAAATCTTATCACCTTCGCAGAATCTTGAAAACGTACTTTCATTTAAATTAATTTACTCATTTCATGTTTCATTTGGATTCATCAGTTTTGCGTTCTATTGTTAGCTATTAGCTCAATAGCTAATGGTATCACTCATTGTGTCGTCTTATCTCTCGCTATAAGGAGACACGACGAAGAGCTCAAGTGGACATTACCTATGATTATCTCATAATGCTCATTGCATGGATAGTACTTTCTTCTCTTCAAACCATCGAAGAGAGAAATTTTTTAACTAAGGATTTACTAAAGACTTTAGCTAAAGACTAAAGACTAAAGACTTTAGCTAAAGACTAAAGACTAAAGACTAAAGATTAAAGATTTTAGCTAATTATTTTTTTGTAAAGATTTACATGTATCCCATAAATTGAAGGTCAAACATACATCTGTAATGAGCAAACTGCATGCTGTAAATAGTCGAAACGTGTTCAAAAGAAGAAACCAACGTGAAAGTGACTATGAGCAGGTAAGCTGTACGTGAACTTTGATGCTACTGCGGAAAAAAGTATGATTAGAAGTAGGATAGAATGGAGGATAGATGCTAACAGAAACTCATTCAGATCATCTCTTCTTTTCAGCTATTATTTAGTTCAAAAAAGTATCATTCCTCAACTATGGAGCTGGCTTTTCCGCAACAGAATGGTATCACATCACACACCGATGTATCACCTGACGAACATGGAATGCAAACGAGAAATGTCAACGAATATGGCAGCTATCAGCAGTATTATAACACATTCTTGAATGAAGATATACCGTCTAACCAGGATAAATTGCAATTTATTGTTGGACATGGTATTCTACGCCAGATATAAGGTAGGAATTTAAATTTCAAAAAATTGAGAATTTAATCTGATAAAAGTGTTAGTAATTCCTAAATATTTCTTTTCCTATATTTTCCTAAATATCAAAAGATTTTTTTAGCTTTTTTTTTGTATGAATATTTAGTAAATTTCTTCAAATTTCCAAATTTCTTGAAAATTAATAAGAGAATGGAGAAAGACAATTGAGCAGATAGGTAATATTCATCTAATTAATGCCAAAGATAATTAATTCTGCCTTTTGTCGCAAATAAACTTTTCCAAACAATACTAAATAGAACAGGAAAGTGGAACGAAGAGTTTGTAAAATACAACGATAATTTTGCAGGGATGAAATATACTGTCAAATATGTAAACAGTTGACAAAAAATCCATCAGGAAGTTCATGCGCTCGTGGTTGGATACTGTTATCGTTATGTTTGGGTTGTTTTGGTCCAACGGATCGTTTTTTGCCCTATTTGCAATGTTTCATACGACAAACCTGCCCAACTGGACGTTTTGCGGAATATATGGAAAGTAAATTGAAACGAACATTAGCAAACGGAACACGTAATTATCCTCCTAATTCCGTAGAGATACAGGTTATTTTTAACTTTCTGTATGTGTAATCCGTTTCCAGTTTCGAACTGGATTCATCCAATACAGTATGTCGTCCAATGATTACGGTACCATGGAACAACTCTACTTTTACATAACAATCCTACTTTATTCATAAGAATGCGACTTTATAAATGTGGAAAATTGAAAGAAGCAAAAATTATTATTTTGATAATTGCTACGAAATAAAATCTTCTTATTGCGATCAAATGTTAAAACTAATCTTCAATTTTAAATTCCCGAAAACATTGAAAAATTTGAATTTAAATCTAAAAGTTTTCACTTCAAAATTTCTTATCCGATTAAATACAGTCTTATCTCTTATTACGATGAAACTTCTTAAGCTGTGTTTTCAACGAAAAAGATACAAGTCGTCTTTAATCTTCCAAACTAAAATGTCTTAATTTGCATATTAAAGAATTCATATATTCAACTATTTCCAGGCATCAAAGATGAAGAAACCTATATCAGTCCATATTACACTCATGGATGGTACTATGATTACGGTATGTGCAGACTCGGCGACAACATCTCAGGAGATCTGTGATGAAGTTGCCGATAGTATCACACTCAAGGACTCGTTTGGATTTTCTCTTTATATCACATACTTTGATAAGGTAGGATTTTAGTTTTTATTATTTATTTTTTTCATTACTTATCACTTTCAGATCGTTAATACTACTGTGAAATTCGATAAAATGATTAATATTTCGCTCAGTGAGTGTATAAATTTATTTTAGAAATATTACAAAATGTTATTTTATGTTTTACTTTTCTCATTAACTTATCGTTACAGCTAAATTTGTTAATTAATTCAAATTCAACTTATTTCTAATGAATAATTACCCTTCTGTGATTTCATCAGTTTATTTTTCATTCTCTCTTCCACTTTTTACTCTACTAGCAAGGATTATTGTCTAACAATTTATCATTAATAGTTATGTTTAAAAAAAAAAAAAAAAAATTCAAAGAGAATTTTTTGCACAACAAGGCGCAATAATGAATGTATAGAATATGCGCCGCAGGTCGTTTCGCTCGGTTCCGGAACGGGCCATATCATGGATGCAATAAGTCAATGCGAACAATACGCAACGGAAACAATCAAGGAAGCTGTAAATTCATCATGGCGTTTCTTTTATAGGAAAGAAATTTTCAGTCCATGGCATGATCCAAGGTAGTATTCAAAATATTTATATTGTTAATATTTCAATGGTACTATCCATAATAAACAGATTTTTTCCGCAGATCTAATCTTTTAACAATTTCTCAAAGAGATTCCGCTAAGCATATCCTCCTACTCTCATATTTATTAAGTATATTAGCAGGAATGCTTCTCATAATATGCATTAAAATTAATTAAAAATAATTGAAAAGAAAATGTTTCACATTTTTTTAGCACTGATTCCATAAGCACAAATCTCATTTATCATCAAATCATTCGAGGTGTCAAATGCGGCGAATATCGCACTACTAAGGTCAGCTTACTATGTTTATCATCTTATTTACGATAATAAGCTATTGATTAGAGTGATTACGAAGAAAATATCGAACGCTCTCAGATATACAAATAAGAGAAACCCAATTGTTCCCTACTGCAATAAAAGTTATTGTCTTCTTATCCGATTCAGTTCCCTCTCTCTAAAAATATCAGAGAATAGAGTGGAATATTTGGGATCAATTGTTAATTCTGATAATGTAGCCAGAACAATTTTTTTTCATAATTAATAGATTATTTCATAAAATAAGGAGGAAGAAATGGCAGTACTTGCTGCTCAACAGTACTACATTTATCACGAGGATGATGCAATAAATATAGATAAGTTGGAAAATAGCTTGATGATGTATCTTCCGGAGGATGATATTCTGGACACCAACGAAAACAATCATGAACGATGGTTGCATCTCGTACTTCATGCCTTTAGAAAGGTATTTCATGTCCTTCTGTTTACTCTAATTAGCATAATTATTCTCATGATTGTCACACATACATCGATCATACTTCATTTCATCATTAGGTATAATGCTATAAGTGAATCAAATGAATCATTTATCAATGACTATAATGAAATAATGTTCTACATCTGAGAGATAATATGATAAGTGGAATGTTTATTTATTGTAGAAATTTCAACAAAACCATCCAAGTGCAGAGGAAGTAAAAGCAGATGTGGTGACATTTGCTAAACAAAAATGGCCGCTTCTTTTTTCCAGATATTTTGAAGCATTTAGTTATGCTAGCTCTTCTTTACCCGATAGTCAGGTAAATGCTATTAATTGTATAAGTTAAATATTAATGATTATATTCAATAAAATTAATTGTTAAAATATTAAAATCTAATCATCAAATGTTGTTCAGTTACTGATTGCTGTAAATTGGCAAGGTATTTACGTGATCGATGGTCAGGATGATGTTATTTTGCAACTTACTTATCCACAAATTTCACGAATCGTATCTACAACGTAAGTGAAATCAAAATTTCAAAATCTTTGATTAGCAAAGACTCATTGAACATGAAAAAGTTGGGAAAAAAAAATGATTGAATTAAATTTTGTACTCATTTGACAGTGCTATCGATTTTTAGTGACAGTTGTATTCTTCTATTTCTCATCCTCCTTATTTCATCCACAGTTACACTCAAATAATTAAACAATAAAATAGAGTTATAATTTTAAAAATATTCGATCGTCTTCAAATTTATTAAATTTCATTTCCTAAACGCTTCTATTTCTTTTCATTATCAATTACAATATCTATCCAATCAAGTTATTTCTATTCCAGTTCTTAACCTATAAACAATCTGAGAGGTCTCAAGCAAGGTAAATTATAAACTTTCCTTGTAAACTCTACTCTCTCTCCTTATGCGTTATCAGATGTTATCTTAATTGGTTGAATAGTTTAATTTTTGATGAAATAAAATCTAAATTATTTCAGAAACGATAGAGATGGTATCGAGATGCTTACAATTGAAATGATCGGTGGCGAAGAATACTGCTTTGAGTCTTTAAGTACAAAAGATATCAAACAAATTGTTGAATTTTTTTTAAATGGATTAAAAAATAGGTCAAGATATCTTTTAGCTCTTCAGGATTATTTCACCGGTGAAGGTAATTTTCAGGTGTTTATCATTTTGATTAATGATTTATTCTTCAATTAGCTATACGCAAAATTCCATGTAGTATTTTCCACTTCTGATATCTCTACCATATAATTTCAATTTATTTTTAATGCTAACATGAAAATCACTCATCTAATTATAATACCAATTATACTTTTAGGTAAGGAGGAGTGGAATACTTGTTTGAATTTCAAAAAAGGTGATTTATTGTTCTTGAATGATGAGTACTGTGGAGCATCACTTCGCAACAATCAATTTGTTAAAGGAGAAAATATGAGAACTGGTAATCAAGGGATGATACCTGTTAATTTAGTTCATGTCCTTCCAACGATATGTAAACCATCTGTAGAGGCAATGGTCAGTTATGATTTGCTCTGATATCAACATTATCGAATGGTTTTTTACTAATATATTAGTTAACATTTGGTAATCTTTCTTATTTAATTGAAGCTTATCCCACAGAATATTCATATCAGGAATTATGATATGATGTGATAAGGGGGTTTCAATATGCTTTCCTAGTACAAGAGATCACTAATAAGTAAATGCACCAAAAAGAATAGTTTACCGTAAAAACGAAACATACGGATTATTTCTGAGAATGATAACCTTTGTCAGATGTACTAATAATCACCCACATTGGTGACATTCAATTTAACTCATTGCAAATGATGATATTATCATTGATTAAATTTTCATTTAGGATATGCTGTCACGTTCCCAAGAACTTGGTTGTCCTATAAATCGGCAGATGTCATTAATGACTCATCATCTCGTAGTTAATCGCGAGCATACGCTAGAACGTTTCGCTAATGATAATTTCAGGTGATCTTTTGATTGTTCATTTTATTCATTTTAAAATAAATATTTGAATTATATATTTCCTTCATTATGCCTTACTGCTATGAATTGTTAAATATCACAGGAAACTGTTTAAGATTAATTTTTAAATATATTCAATTTAGAATACCTGAAAACTGACTTTATTGAAGTGATCTTTTTATTATATAAGTATACTGTATTGAAAATGAAGTTTACAGAGCAGCACCACGACCACCACAAGGCTTAAGTGAAAGTTTCTATGAACATTATGCACCATATAGCTTATGGTCTTATAATCGTGAACCAATAAAGATGCCTTTATTAAAGGTTTGGATACTTTTATATCTCTCATAATGATTATAAGATTCAAGGCGATTATATCAAATTTCGTTATACTGTAAGACAATCTAACATTTCTTCTTTAGCTATGACAATTATTGGAAACATTATGTGACATTGAATTATCTGTCTATAATTGATCTGTTTATTTAGCATGATTATAGTATTAGGAATTTTGCAGAAATTACAAGGAAAGAGAGAGCCATCACAAGCAGCAATTAAAGGTTATTTAGCAATTTTAAAATATATGGGAGATTATCCATGTCGGCGCATTTTTACCATCACTGAACTTACCGATGAAGTTTTCAAAGGAGCCTTTAAATACGTTCGTTTATTTTTTTTTTCATTCTTTTGAAACTAAGATATTACTTTTAAGCATTCAATAGTTTATTGATTGCTGATAATTTTACAGGAAATCATTCGAGATGAATTGTACTGTCAATTGATGAAACAGTTAACGCGGAATTACAATCCGATAAGTATGGAGCATGGATGGGAGCTAATGTGGTTATGCACCGGTATATTCCCTCCAAGTCAATCACTCCTCAATGAAGTGGAATTATTTTTTCGCACAAGACAACATCCTTTAGCGTTGCATTGTCTTGTTAGACTTCGACGAATCCAACGGTACAATCTGATAATTGTCATTTTCATTTATTATCGATCAGTTTATTCTTTAAAAAAAATGAAAGAATAATGATGTAATCTTTATTCTTTCAATTTTCTTTCCATCTTTATCTAAATTGATATATGATTTTAGGATTGGACGTCGAAAATTTCCACCACATGATGTGGAAGTGGAAGCAGTACGACAACGAACTGTACAAATATTTCATAAAGTTTTCTTTCCTGATAATTCAGATGAGATTATCGAAGTAGATTCAACAACAAAAGCTCGAGATTTTTGTCATCGAATTGCGACACATTTAGGGCTCAATTCCGTGGATGGATTTGCTCTATTTGTAAAAGTTAATAGCAAAGGTAATGAAATGCTTGGTATAGTTTGAAAAGAGAAAATATTCGATTAATTATTCTTCTTTTAGTTATCTCAATTCCGGATAACGAATTTTTCTTCGACTTCCTACGTCAGTTATTCGAATGGATGCATCCAAAAAATGGGACTG
The DNA here is from genome assembly GCF_000183805.2 of Loa loa. NCBI lineage: Eukaryota > Metazoa > Nematoda > Chromadorea > Rhabditida > Onchocercidae > Loa > Loa loa. The sequence goes on from NW_018108261.1 coordinate 171,380, forward strand.
TATTTAACTTCTCCTACCAACTTTTCTTCATGAAAAAGCTATGGATTAATACAGTACCTGGAGAAGATCGTATTGCTGACCTCATTTTCCACTATCCTCAGGTTCTTATATCTTTTCGTGAAAATTCATGCTACATATTTATCATATATCTTATCATTGCTCTGATACTGTTTTAGAACATTATTTTCAGGATAGATAATTATTCTAAAAAGTTAAAACACTAATGCTTTATTATTCACTAATAGAACATTCAGATACTTTGAGGAAGATGGAAACAAAGACGATAAATTCATAAAAATATTTTCCGCAATCCGGAATTTCATTTTTATCCAAAATTTTTTTCTTTATTTTTATTCAAAAATTGATCTTAACTCAAAATTCTTTTATATTTTTTCTTTACAATTAATTATTCCCAGGAATTGCCCAAATATTTACGTGGTTATCATGCGGTCACTCGAAAGCAAGTAGTAGAATTAGCAGCTATATTACTTCGTGCTCGAACTCGTGATGATAAGGCAGCACCATTATCACAGTTGGCGCAAATCATCGCGGATATCGTTCCGCGTGATATGATCAAGATATATAGTGGTACTGAATGGAAAAAGGTTGAGCTGTTTCATTTTAAATCATATCTTACTGTTAATGATTCAAATTTGAATGTTTGCTAATTACACTCTCATCACATCCATTTTCAATTTTGTATTTTTGATTAATTTATCGAAGATTTCGCGGATTATTTTCATTCGTTTTTTTCTTTTTTTTGCATAATGGTTATTATTTATTACTTTTCTTAATTTTAATAAAATTCTTAGTTATTTTATTTTTTAAGTTTATAACAAATGCATACGTTGGACGTTATGAGAATATCCCATCAAACGAAGCCAAAATACATTTCCTGAAAACGATCGCTGAATGGCCAACTTTCAGTTCTACGTTCTTCGAGGTATTTATCCCACAAAAATTAGTTATTTTTTTAAAAATTCAAGGAAGAATACTCAAGATTGATTGAAAATTTCATTGCAAAATTTCAAGCAGAAATTTGCATTCTTATCGATATAATAGGCTGTGATCTAATTTTAATTTAATTTTAGTTCTTAAATGAAAATCAGAAAAAACTGATTTCTGAAACTGGAATTTTTCAGGTAAAGCAATCATCAGATTTAGCAATTCCGGATAAATTATTGGTAGCGATAAATAAAACAGGCGTCCATTTATATAATCCATCAACTAAACAACGTATTGTCCACTATCCATTTACAATATTGAGCAACTGGAACAGCGGTAATACATACTTTCATATGACTATTGGAAATTTAATCAAGGGCGGTCGAGGTACTCGATTACTCTTGGAAACATCGCTGGTAAGCTCTCGATATGTTACTTTCAAAGATAGTCACGTAACTTATAATGATATCGGGTGACGTAACTTGCAATGATAGCAGGTGACGTAACTTGCATTGATAGCGAGTGACGTAACTTGCATTGATACTGAGTGTCTATCAAAAAACTTAACTATGAAACAGATATCTTTTCTTGTTGTTTCAATCAATCAATGGCTATGCAAAAATGATAACTGACGTCATTAAACGATTAAACGTCAACTTCGACGTCATTAAGCGTCAATTGAATAGGAAGACGTCAACTGAAGCTAATACGATATCAAAATATCTTTGAAAATATGAAACTATTTCAGATTAAAGTACATATTTCATATTTATGCATTGTTAAAGTGTTTTTTTGCAGGGATACAAAATGGATGATTTATTAACGTCTTACATTAGACTCTTCCTCAGCACCCTTAATCGACCTTCTACCGAAACGACTCAAAGCAATACCATCGATTACTGTAATAAATGAATTGGATGAGATCGTTTTTCTTCATTTCTTAATTGAATTTCTGATCTTCTTGTTTAACAAAATCTAAAAGGCATTGGAAGAATTTTCCTTCTTCATTCATTTTAAAACCAAAAAATAACCTCACTAATTGAATTTTGGAATGCAAGAAAGGAAATGAAATATAAGTAATTTCTGATCAATCAATTTTTCTCTTCCTCTTCAGTCAATCAATTAATTATTATTAAAAATCATAAGCTGTAACATTCCACTGTAACACAATGAATTAATTTTAATGAATTTAAATCGATATTAAGTGATAATTACTGGAATAGATATGAATAATTTCACTTCATGATAATGATGATTCAGAAGCAATCTTACTCAGCGTTGATGTACATTTCAAGCAATTTTTATTCCAATCATCCCTCTCTCTCTCTCTCTCTCTCTTCTCTCTTTAATTTTACTTAAAAGTTAACGA